>NW_028324308.1:620000-920000 GCF_058129835.1 Hydra viridissima | reverse complement strand
AGTTTATTTCTGTTATTGCTTCTTGAGAAATTGTAAAAGATGCATCTTTCCTCCATCTTCCGAATTATATCTGTTGCTCCAGAGCTTTGTTGGTTGCTTGAGTATGGAGAAATTTTAGCAAGATGAAAAAGGTTAGCATGAATCCAACATGAATCAAGAATGTTTTCAGGTAAGGATTCGTTATTATGTATAAATCATAAATTAATCTGGTAAATAAAGGTATTAGTTGTTACTATGATAACAGAAACAAACGCCAATGTTCCTTTTCACAGTTCATAACCGTAAAACAAATAAAACAGTAATTTTTGAATCTAAAGAACAATTATTATGCAATGCTCAACATCTAAATAATGCGAAGCAATGCTAAAATAATAACTGGTTATATATCTAATAGCAATACATCATTAAAATATATTTTTAAGTTTAAAAACAGTAATAGTTTTATCTGAATATCAGCTATTGATAAAACTATTCACAAGAAATTATGAAATTATAAAAAAACATTTTCTATGATATATTAGGAAAATATATCGCGTGTCTATATTAGGCCAAGCGTTAGGAGCGAATAGCAGAAACAAAATTCCTCCAGAACTTATCATTATCTTTCCATTTAAGGACCTTTTTTTTTAAGGAATCCGGAATTGCACACATATCAATTGATATACAGATTACACCCTGACTATGCAAAGCTGTTTGCAGTTCGCCTTTACAATACTCACTTTCAAAATAATCTGTCGACAGAACAGCAATTGTTTTTCGGCTACTATGAATTCCATCTGAAATATTTTTTGCTATATATTCTCCTGGCATAAAATCTCGAAAATCTAAGCAATATTTGATATTTCGACTATCAAGTTCACAAAGAAGAGTATCTTTTACCCATTCACGATTTTTGGAGCTGTAAGATATAAATGCATCGTAAATAGGTGGCTCTCTATTCAAACTTCGAAACGACATTTCCTCTAAAGTAAATTTATTTGTTTGTTAATGAAAAAACCTTTGACTTTTATAAACCCTTTATAAACCCTATATATTATAAACTTTTATAAACCCTTTATATAAAGAGTGATCTTAAAAAAAAAAAATTTTCCTTATTTTATAGCACTCTCTGTTCGGGTGACATCATTAATATGTAAAATTATAAAATTTTATATTTATTAATATATAGAGAGGTTACTCAACAATTTTTACTTTCACAATGCATTAAAGCATCGAACAGAATTATTATTTCATCACATAGAACTAGAACATAGAACACAATGAAGTAAACACATTGAACACAATGAACAAAACACACGAAATGAATACAATTTAAATCTAAACATTAAAGAACATGTTTTTCAAAATTAAAATAACCTTCTTAGTTCAAAGTACACTAACAAACTATTGCCACAAATCAATGCGTATATAGCCAGATTTCCATTTTTTGATAAGTATATATATATATATATATATATATATATATATATATATATATATATATATATATATATATATATATATATATATATTGACAAGTATTTATATATTGACAAGTAGGGGAACCCGGGGTAAGACGGGATACTTAAGTAAAACAGTTAGATTGAGACACAAAGACACCTATATATTTCCCCCTATTTTACTGATCATGAAGCCATATGTATATCCCGTATGATTCCGCAGTAAACATAGTAATATATCATCCACCATGATGGCTAGCTTCAATATGGCAAAGGTCCTGAAAATCCCATCTTGCCCCAGGTATAGGGGTAAGATGGGATATCCATCCCATCTTACCCCAATCACCAGGGCACGATGGAGTGACACAGAAATCCCATGAATAAAAATGATGCTAAATTACATTAAATTAATAAAAGTGAAAAAATTGAAATGAGTGCCAAAATTAATCTCTATTGGCATATAAAAGTATGCTACGTATGGGCATATTGCTATAACCTATTGCCCAGAAGGCAGAAAGTATTTATTTATTTAGCATATGCAAAAGAAAAAAGCACAGAAAGTGAATTTCAGAAAGTGGTAAACTATCTAAATATGTAGTGCATGGGGCAAGATGGGATACACTTATACCATCTTGCCTCAAAGGCCTTATACCATCTTGCCCCAACTAGCAATGTTTTCAGTAACAAATGCCGTGTAAGCTCGATTAATTTATCTCAAATTCAGTCATATAAGTCAGCATTAAAGTAACGAGTTGCAGGTTCAGCGAAAACTTACTTCTTTATATTTTATATATTTTTATCAGTTTCATCGCATTTTACATCAAACATCTAAAAATTAAACTTTTTCTAATATTTTTTCAATGCGTTTAAAACTTTCATTCTCGTTGTAGTCAAAACATCACGTGATCAAAATTTCAGTCTGGTAACTTGCCTTTTCCACAACATGCAGCTGATGTAGCGCAAATTCATAATCCCGTCTTGCCCCAGTATCCCGTCTTACCCCGAGTTCCCCTATTAATATTTTGACAAGTATATATATATATATATATATATATATATATATATATATATATATATATATATATGTATATATATATACATGTATATACATGTATATATATATATATATATATATATATATATGTATATATATATATATATATATACACATGTATATACATGTATATATATATATATATATTTTTATATATATATATATATATATATATATTTTTATATATATATATATATATATATATATATATATATATATATATATATATATATATATATATATATATATATATATATATATATATATATATATATATATATATATATATATATATATATATATATATATATTAGGGGTAGTCACTTTGAGTGAATTTTTGAAAACAAAGTACATACCCAGCTAAAGTTGGAGCAAATATGTTAAAACTTAGTCAAAATTTTTTTTAGGTCAATCGGGTGACTTTTAAGTCCCCCTCAAGACGAATGTTGTTAAGAAATTGTACTTCAAAAAAGGGAAAATAGGGTATGTTCAGAGTGTTTGAGGGGAATTTAAGTGAAAAAATTATTTCCATTTTATTTTATTTTTTTGTTATTTGTTATTTATATTTTCATTTTAAAAGGGTACGTCATCATGTTTTTTACATATTCTTGGTTAAAACAATATTTACGAAAGGAAAAAATGAAAATTTTATGTTACGCAAGAGGTTATGAAAATCGGCAACGATAAATAAATTCTTATAAAATAGTGCAGAAGAAAATGTGCTGAAGATCCTGCACTGTATTTTTAAGCCACTAAGAGTTTTTATAAACAAATTGTACCTGATATTGCGTCACATTATTTTATTTTTGTAAATAACTTTCGTATTTACTTGATTGTTATTAATCGAATTAAAATATAAAGTTAAATTGTATTGAGGTTTTTAACTAATTACAAACCATTAAATCTATTTAGATTGAATACAAAAATGGAAAAAAAAGTTGTAAAAGATATTTGGAAGAGAAAGTTTCTCAGATCAAGGAAAAGCGAACTTTTTATCATAAATGAGGCTAAACCAGCTATTACATGTACATATCTAATTTTAAAAAATTGTTTTAAATTTTAAACTTTATGTTAAAAATTAAAATATTGATTTTTTTTTTCCTTAAGGTCTTTAACTCCCTACTTGAATGGATATTCTTCAACACATTACCTACAGAAGATCACTACCTCCTTATAATGTTAAAAAGTCAACAATTTTATCATGCCCTCCTAACAAGATTCAGGGTTACAAGAGATGTGAAGTAGATGATTGTGAATGCATTTTAGGCTTAATTAAAAGACCATAGCTTAAAGATGGATTTCAAGTAATGTCAGATAAAAATATTATCAAGAACCTAATGAAGATGGACAAGAAGTATTCAGATTTGAGTAGAAATAAATACCGAGGAACAGCTAGAGACAAGGTTAATTAAGGGGAGTTCATTTCATTTTTGAAAAAGCTGTTTTGGATTGCTTCTACAGATTTAAATAACCAAACTAGGAAGGATTAAAAACGCTCAGATAAATATAACCACGATGATTTAACTTTTTTGGAAGACCAGGAAGGACCGAGACATTTTAGTTTGGGATCAGAAGATAGAAAATTTAGCAAAAAGGTTTTATGTTGTTTTTAGTGGGTTAAATTGACCTTTTTTTTTTTTTTTATCAAAATTTGCTAATTTAACATAAATTATCTGTTAATACACATACACTATGTTAAAACAAATTTTAGGTTTCTGAAGGTGTGAGGAAGAGGACAAGGCTAGAAGACGAATCTCCTAAGATTGACGCTACCTCAGAATTAGACTTGAGTTTCATTGAGACTAGCGCTGATTCTGATTCAGAATTTGAACCCGAAGTTTGGAATTATAGAAGAGCATATGATTGTAACATTACTGCCAAAGTCCCTAAGAATATTTTTGATGGAAATGGATCTATCATAGCTACAGCAAATGATATCTGGAGGACTTCTTCAAGATTGTGGAGTTGATTTCGCAAAATGCAAAGCCAGTGCTTCAACAGCATTAAGGAAGATGAAAAAAACTGCCAAGGATACTGCAGAAATTGCTAAATTAGATATAAAGAAGGCCGTGGAAAAAAGCCTTTATTCCTGTATAATTCATTTTGACAGAAAGACTTTGTTTGAAATAAATCATGGAAAAAGACTGAAGAATGAAAGATTAGCTGTGCTCGTTAATATTGAGGGGTGTCGCATCTTCTTGGAGTATCTGCCTTGCCGTCTTCTTCAGGTGAAGATATGTATATAGGAATCATGAAAATACTAGAAGAATATGACCTCATTTCAAAAGTATGCGGAGTATGCTTTGATACAACTTCAAGTAATACTGGTTCTAAGAAAGGATCACTTACTAGGATTGCAAGAGAGGTAGACAAATACCTTCTTCTACTACCATGTAAGCATCATATCATTGAGCTTAGAATGGTTCATTTCTGTGAAACAGTGATAAAAGAGAATAGCGTAGGGCCTGAAAATCCCTTATTCGTAAAGTTCAAGCATATGTTTGAAAACCCTAAATTCAAATACGACAAAAATAACCTAACCTCATTTGATTGGAAAACTGTGGAAGGAACAGTTTTGAAGGAAGCTGCAAGGAAAACTTTAGATTACTGCGAGACCTATACTACTAAAAAACGCAATATGAGGAATGACCGAAGAGATATGGCTGAACTAAACATGCAGTATTTATCCCTTTCTACACATTTCAAATGAAAGAAAACTGAAGCTGTTCATCATGCTAGGTTTTTAGGCAAGAGTTTATACTACCTTAAACCTCAGCTTTTGTGCAAGCAACTCATATTTGTGCAAGAAAATAATAATCTACGCGAAAACTTGAACTCATCTGCGAGTTCATAGTAAGTTTTTACACAAGGTGGTGCCTTTAAGCACATAAAACGATTCAATCTCCTGCGTCTGATCTTGATGCAATCTTTCAGATGAATGAGTATAAGAAAGTTTGCTCCAATCCGGAGGCAGTAGACACTGTATTAGCATCTCTTTATAAGCATACATGGTATCTTCAACGATTATTCCCTTGGCTCTTTTGGATAAAAATATTTCTATGGATAAAAAAGCAGCCAATTCAGATGCTTTGCTTTCCTTCCAAATGCCGGATCCAGATTTTATTAAACATAGAAGCAAAGATCGAATAGACAAGATTAATATCATAAATAATATGAAGGCACCAACCCTCTCTCTTTTGGTTAATGAGTTTTCATATTTAATTTTTTCAATGATAGGGTTGGATAATCAGAGAGTAAGAGACTGGTTGTCACTTCCACCCCATTATTGGTACACCCAGTCCTCGTTTAAGAATTTTGAAAACTTTGCTAAAATGTTAATTGTTGTCAATGATCATTCTGAACGAGCAGTCGGAATGATGCAGCAGTTTGTGCAAAGATACGAAAATGAAGATTACAAACAGAACAGACTTTTAACTGTCGACAAAGTAAGGTCAACTTTCATGGTTTTTGGTGTGGGAAAAAGTAATATTACAAAAAAAAAACTATCAGAAAGCCTGATGTCACTCTCTAAACTGACGAAAAGGAAATTGTAGACTAAGGAAATTATTGTTCATTTTAAATTACTTATTTCAATTAATGCATAACTTTTGTCTTGATATTATTTGTAAGGATTTTTATTAAATGGTAAATTGCTTGTTTAGTTCAAAATAGTTTGTTTTTTTGGTTGATTTAAGCGATAATTTTTGCGGCTGTCAATCTGAATGAACTTTAAGTATGAAAATACATAAATTGCTGATTTCATAACCTCTTGCGTAACATAAAATTTTCATTTTTTCCTTTCGTAAATATTGTTTTAACCAAGAATATGTAAAAAACATGATGACGTACTCTTTTAAAATGAAAATATAGATAACAAGTAACAAAAAAATAAAATGGAAATAATTTTTTCACTTAAATTCCCGTCAAACACTCTGAACATACTCTATTTTCCCTTTTTTGAAGTACATTTTCTTAACAACTTTAGTCTTGAGGGGGACTTAAAAGTCACCTGATTGACTTAAAAAAAATTTTGACTAAGTTTTAGCATATTTGCTCCAACTTTAGCTGGGTATACACTTCGTATTCAAAAATTCACTCAAAATGACTACCCCTAATATATATATATATATATATACATATATATATACATATACATATATATATATATATATATATATATATATATATATATATATATATATATATATATATATATATATATATATATATATATAAGGTAAGTATGGGTATTAAGGTCCGGCGAAAATAAGGCCCACTAATCCAAAGTTAGGGAAAAAATAAATTGTGAAACTTTTTTTCGACATTAAAATATTAGAGTTATCTGGTTTTATCACTGGCAGCAAAAAAAAATCAGCATTTCTTTACCGCGCATTCGACAAAGGTGGGCCTTAATACCCATACTTACCTTATATATATATATATATATATATATATATATATATATATATATATATATATATATATATATATATATATATATATATATATATATATATATATATATATATATATATATATATATATATATATATATATGTATAATTAATTTAATCTTGTTAAGAGATGAAATACCCTATGAATATACCATATAAAATTACCATATACCACATACCATATCTACCATACCGGGAAAACTTTGCTTATCTCAGGAAGTATGTAGATTAAAAAATCAGGGGACCCTGGTTTTGACGTCACTATGAAAAGTTTTGACAGAGCCGAACTGTGCGAGTTAGTAGGCCTATTCATATTATATACTGTTGCCAGAGAATACGGGCTAAACACCACAGGGGTTTATAGAGATGACGGGCTCTGCTGCTTCCATAATAACAGCGCCCTCAGTAAGAAAAAATAAAGACAAATTTTGTTAACTTTTTTAAAGATAAATTCAAACTTTCTATCACTATTAAATCTAATTTAAAAATTCTAACTTCCTCGATGCCATACTTAATCTTCCTGACAGCTCCAGGAGATAACCCTATGTATATCAACGTCAGTTCCAATTACCCAAAAGTATCATCAAATCGATACCGAAAATGATTTCTAACTGCATCAGTAATATATCTTCAAACAAAGAAGTTTTTGATACAGCCGCACCGTTTTATATCAACGCTCTCAACTCTTTCGGATTTAAAAGCAAAATTTTTTTCAGTCAACTCACGCCAAAACGTGATGCAGAATCTTGAAAACAAAACGTTATTTGGTTCAACCACCCGTTTTCACTGAACGTTAGAACAAACGTAGCAAATATATTTTTGGGTTTAATTGATAAATGCTTTCCTAAAGACCATAGATTTCACACACCTTATTATCGGAACAACGTAAAAGTTAGTTATAGCTGCCATCCAAGCATTTAGAAAATTATTGCTGCTCATAACAAAAGAATACCACCTAATAAAGCTACAAACAATAATTGCCAATCATGCAATTACCGACGAACCGCTGCATGCCCCAGTAAATGGAAAATGCCATAAGAAAAACTTTATTTATATTTGAAATGTAAAAACTCAACAGCAAGAAAAGGGGAATTATTATAATGGACTTACTGAGAAAACCTTCAAAGATAGATGGTATAAACACAGGAATTCTTTTCGTTATAAAAGTAAGACAAACTCCACTGAACTTCCTAAATTTGTATGGGAGAGCAAAAGTAAAGCTTTAGAACCCATGCTTACGTAGAACATCCTCGATCAGGCAGAAACATTTAAACCTAGTGGCAAATACTGCTATTTGTGATTGAGCGAAAAGTACCACATCATCACGTCAAAACTGAGCTTGCTCAATAGACGAAACCAGCTAACATCAAAGTGCCGCCATAAAAAAATTTTTTTAATAAAAAACTTTAATGCCATCACAGCAAACACTCCATTGCACTTTTTTCGTATTTTCTGCCGTTACGTTTTTTTAGGGTTTGTAACATCTGATGATCGCTACTGGGTGAAATTTTAAGTAATGTTATATAAACCAAACTAATTATTTAGCTTTTATAACAATAATAATAATTATAATAGTAATAATAATAATAATAATAATAATAATAATAATAATAATAATATTAATAATAACAATAATAATAATAATAATAGTAATAATAATAATAATAATAATAATAATAATAATAATAAAATAATAATAATAATAATAATATTCGCTCTATTTATACTACGCCATATTGAGCACTCTTACTGGAAATATTAACATAATTCAGGCGTGGATCGTAGCCATTGTGGCAATGGCCATATAGTTTAAAGTCCTACTGATTTATTAGAAAATGCATCTAATATTTATTAAAGATCTTTTAGAATTTTTGGGATTTAATATAGAAATATTTTAGGGATATACTAAGCTATTGAAAAGAATTTGAAATAATTTTGTAAGACTCGCGTAACAATTTTTCGTCTAATGACTGATTGAAGTTAGTTGGCCATATAGCTTAAGTCTAACGCAGCCACTTTAGTTTTGGGTTTTTTTGCTTAAGAAATATCCCTAAAATTTTTAATTTGTCTGCCGTAATTTACAGAATTTGGCTATAGAGATTCCTGCCATGGCTACAACGTTTCTTATTATATTTTACCGACGTTTTATTCAATCAATAAATACTGTGAAAAAATATTAAAATATCGATCTTTTATCGAAATTTCAACAGTGAAAATAAAATTTGGCCACAAAGTTAAAGGTTCCTAGATCCGCGCCTGTAATTTCTACAATACTATATATATATGAGCTTTTTACCATACATACCCTCATTCATACATCCTTTCCCAGAAGCGTTGAACGAAATTGGTATGGATTTTTTGTAACTAGTACAAGTGTCACACTTAGCTTGACTTCTCAGATGTCTTCTCAAGTGGATTTTTACAAAAAGAAAACTTAAAAACGCCAAAGAGATAACAATAAAAACGCCAGCAATTACATTCCATGTCATCTGCGATTTTACTGCATTTGCAGTAGGATAGGGTTTTAATACGGGATCTGTAGAGTTGATTAAATGTAAATTGATTCATCGCTTCAAAATCGATTAAAAAAGTAAAAAACAAGACTTTTATTGGTGCTCAATAGCAAAACATAAAATCTTTCAACAAATATCGGACATTATAGAAAGAAATTGTAACCTACCCTCTTGAAGAAAATGCTTCACTACACCGCAAGCTTTATCCAACAAGACGCAAACTATAGCGTCCTTAACATATTGAGAGGACGAAATTGTAAGACTTCTTTGTAAATAAACAATGGCTTTTTGATCAATTCTATTAATTTGACTTTCAGTCGGATTTAACAAAAACGTCTCACTGCTCTTTATTGATATGTACTCACCAGACATTTTGTTATAACGCTGAAAAGCTATTTCAAGAGAAGGTACTTTAACTTGCTGAATTGATATTTCCAGCTTGCAAGTTATATTTTTAGCGGTTCCTTTATGCACACTGTCATAACTTTGGTTGAAACTCAAAATTTTAACTGAAAAGTAGAATTACTTTTATCACAATGACATAAATATCTATAGTAAATGATCTTATTTTATATCGATTATTGCTTTTTAAAGTTTATACTCACACGACAAAACGTTAATACGTGCTTGCTTCTCAAGTGGGTGTGTGTCATTACTTTTTGCAATACAGTTAAATGTTGCATTATACTGACATGATTCGATAGGAGAAAATGTTAAAAGAATACCACAGGACAACTGGTAGGTGTAAACATTTTTCCACGAGTCATTCAATTCTTTATAGCTTTTTCCATCCAAAGTTGAAAACTCCAGGTGATCCGGATTTACTTTCGAATAGCAAAAAAAAGAGCGATGATTATTTACAGGAGAAGATATACTATTGGTAATGAGTATTTTCGGTTCATTCGAGGAGATTATTTTAGCTACAAAAAAATGTAATAAAGTTATCAAGGTCATGAATATAAAGTAAAACAAGCAAGCAGCCATATAACATAAAAAGTCATCTAAAGGTTGTTTTTCAAAAGAACATATATGAGAAAACAAATAAAGCTGTCGAACTTTTGAAATCCTAGAGAACGAAACTTCTTAAAATTTGTTTTTTAATGAAATAAATATTTAAAAGATTTCAAGCAAAACTTTGTTTGAATGAGTGATGCAGGTTTACAAAAAAATAATGGTATAAATATATGTAATGATATTTAACATGTAATATATAAGATAGATAATAATGCTATATAATTAAAGTATGAATATTATATAAAAAATAAACAGATGTAATTTATATATATTACTAATGTAAGTATAATAAAAGATTTATAAAATGTTATAGAACTAACGTATATATATCGATTATTATTATATTGATTATTAAACCTTCTTAAAAATAGCCATTACAACTTGATAATTATTTTCCAATAAATATTTAAAAGATTTCAAAAAAAATTTGTTTCAAAGAAAATTTTTTAAAGTTTAGAAAAAAAGAAAAAAAAAAAAAGGTTTAAAAAGGAAAAAAAAATTATTTAACAAGTATTATAAAATACAACTACTAAGTAATTAAATTATAGTAATTATAATTAAATTATAATTAAATTATAATATATATTTAAATGTATATTTAACTTATATGAGATATAAATGTTTTAGAACTAATATATATATACATTTATATATATATATATATATATATATATATATATATATATATATATATATATATATATATATATGTATATATATATGTATATATATGTAATGTATTACTAATGTAATATAGAACCTTCTTAAAAATAATAATTAGAGCACATATTCATATCACTCATTTTCATATCTCATGTAGTTTTATTCGTAAGGGAATGTTAAGACAAAGAAATTGTTTTTTTAATATTTAATAACCAAAACAACATTCAACTGCCATGCGTGTATTTCTCAAGCTGTAATTGTATCGAATTTCACTTTCATTTTTTGGTTTACAAAAAGGTGTCATTAAATATTGTTTACAAGGATAGCCAGAATCACCTATAACATGAACATGTTGGCAACCTTCTAAAGCTTCTTTAATAGCTGAGTTAGCAAAAACTCATGAATCATTAACACTTCTAGGCCATTGAATACAAGCAGACAAAATTTCTTTTGAAGCACCTGCAATGACCTGGCAATTCAAAAAAAAAAATCCCTTTCTGTTTTGATATATTTCTGGTCATTCTCCACCAGGGTTTATTATAGGAATATGTGTTCAATCAATTGTTCCTATACGCCTTGGGAATCTTTGTATTTGGTAAAATCTAAGTAATGGTTTGATAAATATAAATATTTTCTTTATCAAAGAATATTTCAACATTTTTAGGAAATAGCAAAAACAGATGTCCATGAAAACATAAAATCACCTTTGCCGAATTATCAAAGAATCAGCTTCTATTGGAAACTTTATGTACTGATATCCACTTGAGAAATAGTTGACTGATTATTATTTAGCGCCTGCAAATCTCCTATTACTCTCTAAAAGAGTTTATTTATTGTTACTTGAGTATATTATCATTTGTTGGTATAAAATGTGGTTATTTAAAAACTTTTGGGCAGAAATTACCAGTGGTGTGCCACAAGGGTCAGTAGTTGGACCACTCTTATTTGTACTATTTATAAACGATTTGCCTGATACTTTAAAAAATCTAACAAAGCTATATATTGACGACACCAAAATTATGAATGAAATGCTTTCCAGTGCATCAACTCTTTCTTTGCAATCAGATCTCGATTCAGCTTTTAAATGGGCTCAAGACTGGCTTGTGAAATTTAATATTTTAAAATGTACGGTCATGCACTTTGGCCGAAATAACAAAAAATCACCCTTTTATATCAATGACCAAAAGTTAAACATAACAAAATCTGAAAGTGATCTTGGAGTAATCTTCTCAAGCAATCTGAAATGGAAAAATCATGTAATAAAATGCGTAGTCAAAGCCAACCAAATGTTGGGTCGGATTAAAAAATGCTTCGTTTGCTTAGATATTAGACTGCTGAGAATTCTTTATGTTTCTTTTGTGCGACCACTGTTAGAGTTTGCAGTACAAGTTTGGTCACCTATTCGAAAGGGAGAAATTGAATTATTAGAGAGAGTTCAACATCGTGCAACTCGATTAATACCATCACTTAAAAAAATGAACTATGAGTATCGTCTAAAAGCTCTCGACTTGACTACCTTGACAAAAAGAAGACAACGAGGGGATATGGTTCAACTTTATAAATTCTTCAACGGTTTTAACGATTTGGAAACAATAAAAAAAATGAGTATTCAAAAAACTCAAACAAGAGGTCACAGCTTTAAATATGTCAAAGAAATCACTAAGCAAGCATGTCGTGAAAACTTTTTATTTAATAGATCGGTCAATTTATGGAATAGCTTGCCAAGTGGTTAAAGCACAATCAGTTAACAGTTTTAAAGCAGATCTTGATTGCTGGATGAGCAGCAATTAAGCGAATCGACTGTCATAGTGTGTTGATACCACACTCACTGGCTCACACCAGTTATAGCATTTACTAATACTAATACTAATACATAATATAAAATCTACAATAAAAAGGTACCGTTTTCTGATACCGTTTCTTGAATATCTACTCACTTGGAATGAACCAGTAGCATAAAAATGAAATGCAATAGCCAGTTGTTGTACAGATGAAAGAGGGCACCAGCGATTGTTTACATTGTTGCTAATAATTTCATTAGCTAATATTAAAAAGGTTTCTGTGGAAAATCTGTATCGCCTTTTAAATTCTATATTGTTGTAAACTTCCAAAGAATTGGCTCTGTCAATAATAAACCTTGGTATGTGATTTGGCATATTTTTTCTTCTTCTTCTTCTTCTAAAATTCAGCTCATACCGATTTATTTTTAAATGTTTTAAAACAAGTTTTTTTTTAATATTTCATTTTATTATAACTAGTTCTGCTCGTAAACTCTCTTTTAGTCCTTTTACACGTATCACTTCTTTGTATAACTGGAACTGTTTATTACTAAATAGAATTTACTTTTATACTGTATCACATAAACGTGCCTTAATCAATAGCCTTTTATAATGCTAGGATGCTCGACATTTCAAAATGTTAATAAACATTTCTAATGGCAAAAAAGTATGACATGTTGAATCGTTACATACGAGTTACAGGATGTTTCAAAAGACACACGTTTTCACAATGTTGGTATTCAGTTTTCTATAATGAATTCATTGAAAAATATACTTTCAAAATGTAACCTTCTAAATTAATAACGTTAATATACCCAAGTAACTACTTTGGCTTGGTAAAGACTTGTTTTTATATTTGCAAAGGTTGTAATAACAGGCGCGGATCTAAGGGGTGGCCAATTTGGCAATGGCCACATAGTTTGAAGTCCAACTGATTTATGAGAAAATGCATCTAATATTTATTAAAGATCTTTTAGAATTTTTGGGATTAAATATGGAAATATTTTAGGGATATACAAAGTTAATGAAAAGAATTTGAAAACATTTTGTAAGACTTGCGTAACAATTTTTTGTCTAGCGACTTATTGAAGTTCGTTGGCCATATAGCTTAAATTTACCGGCAGCCAAGTTAGCTTTGGGTTTTTGCGCCTGAGGAATATTTCTAAAAATTTAAATTTGTCTGCCATAATTTACGGATTTTGGCAATAGAGATTCCTCCCATGGCCACAGCAGTTATTTCTATACGTTACCGACATTTTATTTAATCAATAAATGCTGTAAAACAGTATTAAAATATCGATCTTTTATCGAAATTTCAACCGTGAAAATAAAACTTGGCTACCAATGATATATTAAGAATAACTAGATGTCTAACTGCCGTAAATCGGTATAAGAAAAAGTGAAGCAAAAATCGGCCATTATGGGGGGCAAAATCTTTACGCTATTTATCAAAACAAAACAAATACGAAGCTTTTGATTTGTTAAATTTGCCCCACATAATGGCCGATTTTTGCTTCAAAAAATACGCGGAAGTTAGACATCTAGTTATTTTTAATATATCATTGTTGGCTACATAGTTGGTTTTATCGTGTCCGATTTAAAAAAATATGCTGTTAAATTGGAGCTAACAAAATCAGGCTATTATTCGCTACCGTGAGATTATCATAAATTTATCTCAATTTCTTCTTCAGAAACAAAGATAACTTGGCTTTTGTCATTTGATTTTTTAAATATAATAAAATATGAATCCATATATAACCGAAGAATTAGTTGCTTGTGCACTAGAATCAAAACATTGGCCTAATGTATTAAATTACAAAACTCGACTTATTAAAGAGCTCTCTGAGATTAATTTGTTTCAAGAAAACCTGATACTTACCAATTCCATACAGAAATGATGGATTTTGTACCCTTAGTTAAAAGAAATCTTGGTTATGCAGCATGAAGGTATTTTTTTTTCTTTAGAACTTTTTATTATTATTTTTAATTCAAATAATATCACAAAATAGACCCAAAATTCCGGGCGCTACTGCAGTTTCTCCCCCCCCCCCCCCCTTTTTTATGATTGATTATGATAGAGAATTTTATGCTGATTCAGAAAAATATAAAATCATAGGCCTGAAAATCAACGGAAAGTGCTCTAATTCGAAGTCAAAGTTGTAAAAAATCCCACTAAAAACCCTAATATTCGCCATTTTTTTTCAAAACGCTTTCATTTTTAACGAAAATTAATTACCGTTACATTGCGCAATAAACAGACCTGGTTTCCATCAGCCTTTACATTACTGTTTTAAAGTATTAAAACGAAATTGTTATAACGAAATGAAATTAATGGAAGATTTCAAATAAAGGTTGAACGTAGAATTTGAGAATGCAGACAAACTGATGAATAATTATCATTGTATCGTGCGCTGGTTTTTTTATTAAAAAAAATGGTTTAAAGGTTACTATTTCTAAATTTTACATGTGATAAAACAACAATGAACTAAGTTTCAAAAGTTCTTCTTTTAGGAAAAAAAAACTGTTGATTTCTTTTTTAAAATTTATTACAAAAGTACATTACTTGCAATATAGTTTATTCTCTAATAAATCAAAAACCGGCTATTTTCATTGCCACAAAAACTTGCGCAAGATAAACATACTTTAACAACTTTTTTAACGTAAAAACCATGCTATTAATGTATTGCTTTTGTCAGCAAAAAGATCATTAACTTATTATTTTCAAAATGGCGAATATTAGGGTTTTTAGTGGGATTTTTTACAACTTTGACTTCGAATTAGAGCACTTTCCGTTGATTTTCAGGCCTATGTTTTTATATTTTTCTGAATCAGCATAAAATTCTCTATCATAATCAATCATTAAAAAAAAAAAAAGGTGGGGGGGGGGAGAAACTGCAGTAGCGCCAAATTCCGAATGCTAGAAACATGAACAGTTTAGACTCTCATTGCATTATTTTCTTCCATTTCTTTTCTTTTAGAATTAAATCCATTTTTAATAGACTTTTATTTTTTTTAGCTATTTAACTAGTTATTGAACATCTTATTATTAAACAAACAAGTTGCTAAAGTTATTTATATGACTAGTTTGTTTAGTAATAACCAAATCACTTGCATAATATATAAATGATTTGGTTGTTTAATAAAAAGTTATGGTGTATACTAAAATTACACTAATTTTTTTATTATTAATATCACTTTTCAGTAAATATTGTTTTTTGTGTCAGAACTGCTGAAGATGGAAATTGTCTTTACAGCTCAGTCTCTTTGATTTTAAATGACATATATTATACTTCAAAAATTCTAAGATTGCTAACGTCATTTGAGATATTTGAAAGCATAAACTTTTACACAAGGCATAGTTATTTTTTGAGTTATTTTAATCAATATAGATCAGAATATTCTCGGCTTGCTAATTTATTTTTTTTATAGCTGTTTAATTTAATTTAAATGCTCTGATAGTTTTTCAACAATTAATGATAGCATGATTTCAGAACTTCTTTTAAAAGAAGCATATTTAAATTGCTTTGATAAAACATTTTCATCGTTTATTTGCCTAATAGCTTTATCTAGTGTTATAAAGCAACCTATTGAATCTGTCTATCTTGAAATTGGTTTTAAAAAGTATCATAGCTTGTTTAACACTGTTATAAAGCCTTGTTTAACACTGTTATAAAAAATTAAATAGTACAATAAATATTTTGTGGTGCAATTTAGATAAAATAAAAAACAATGCACAGTCTGAAGCCTCATCTGCTATAATAGAGAACTACTTACTTTTTTTAATATCATTTATTAGAATCTCTTCAATTGCATTTCCACAACACTCAATCAACTCATTTTGAGTGGTCTCTGAAATATATGTAGAGTTTTTTGGGGCAGAGAGAAGATGCTCCTTTAGAATTAAATCACCTGCATCAACTCCAAAATTTAAAAGCTCAATAAAACTACTCAACCCTGTAATTTTTGAAGGTTCTCCAATTTCTCCTTGATATTTTCTATCGTCTCTATGACCTCGTAAAGAAATATCATTTCGACCCAAAAACATTATTGTTTTAAGGTGGTAGACTGCTAAAAAAAAAAATTTTAAAATCTGACATTATTCCAATTGATTTTCTCATTTTAAACACGATAAATAGGATTAAAAAATAAAAAAATTTTTTTTTTTTCCCTCTTTCAAATTTTTGGGCAAATTTAAGTGTTTTTAGGCCTAAAAAGTGCAAAGTTCTTGGAAAAGATATCTCAAAAAGTAAAATATATCAAGTCTCAAAATTTTACAGTTGTGTACCTTTTAAGTAGATAAATGTCCTGAGATAAACAAAAAATTTGAATCTTTTTCAATTTCGATGCACCATAAGCTTTTTCTATGCGTCTAAATTTAGGCCAAATTCCTGACCCCAAAACAGCCCAAAAAATTTAATTTTAATTTTTATCCAAAATTTCTTTATCTCAGGACATAAAGCTCATAAAAATGAACATCTGTACAAAATTTCAAATCAATTGGACAAATACAGCTCCCGCAATCTTATCCAGAATATGAAAAACTTTACAACAGAGAAAAATGCAAATAAAACTTTATATTTTGAAAATACAAATATATTAACACTTGAAAACAGGTTAAAACCCCCCCTTTTCATATAATGTTCCTTCTTCATCATTGTGCTTATCATCAAACCCCTTCCTTGTTGCTCTAAGCTTTTTTCTTTGTTTTTTAAACTTTTCAGATGATTTTATGTCCATAAGCTTTTCACGTAGCACATCACTATTTTGAAAACCGTTTTTAGTAAAATGTCCTGGTAAAATTCCTAAACTGTGAAGAACATCTATCATACCAGTTTTACCATCATTAAACTGTATGACAGCAGATGCAACACTAATTTCAAGTGTTGACCTACCCACGTACACATTTTTTGGGCATTTTGTCCAAATTACATTATTGAGCGATTCATTTGCATTCTGTGTTTCTCCATCAAGACATCTTTTTAATAACTTGTTTGCACCAAGATCTTTGTGTGAAAAAATAGGTTTTATAATTTCAAAAACAGCTTCTGGAATGTTTATACTGTTTTTATAAGTCAAAGTTTGATTAATCTTGTCCCTTTGATATTTACACCACGAATCGCTAGTACGAGGACAATACTTATGGCGTTCTTCATCGCTGCTGCTTTCAGAACAGTGATGAATTAGTCCTGCTATGGATTTTTTCATGCCATACAAATTCCCTTTGTTTTGTCGTATACTCATTCCATAATAGTTTTGCAATGTATTAATGACTTTATTTGTCATCCTTCCTTTTCCACTAAGTCTTTTACCATCTTTTAAAACTTTTCCCTTGTACAATACTTTAAGAGAGCGTAAACGAGACCCAACTCTTTTTTGAACATGACTGACACATTCACTTTTTTCAATTTTACACCCTGGGTAAACATTATTACTTTCTATATTTTGGTAAGACTTACTGTCACCATCACCACAGTATTTTGTATAACGCAGTTTGTTAAAAACAGTTGATCGTTTAAATATTTGCAATGCCCCAATAGCTTCCATTGCACCTGCACTACCTTTGTGATTAATTGGGCAAATATGTGATTCTACCCAGTCATTGTATCCCGGTATATCTTTGTTTCTCTGCCAATATTGGCAACTTTTACAATCCTTTATGAGAGTTTGAGTGTCAACACACTTCCCATTACTAATAGCTGTAACAACACCGTTCAGCGAGGAAAAACCGCGTCGCTGCCACGTTCCATCAACACTTACAGTAACATTTTTTATATCAGGGTCACCAATAGTAGACTCACTTGTACGTTGTGCTTGTGCAGCTGCTTGCTTCATTGAATCTTGGGCAACTTTGATATAAGACGAATGCAATTTATAGACAATGTTATTGTATGTTTTTTTTTTGCATTGGTGGTGGACTGTTTATTATGTTACAAAAACTTTCCATTGCAGCATAACCTTTTCCAATTTCTCTGAAAGGTACACACATTCTGATATTAATGTTGAACGATTTCATGCCTTGTGTTTCATTATCACTGTTTTTTTCAATTTTTTTTGAGGTAAAAAACTCATTTTGCCATTGACATTTTTTTGCAGTGCAAGACAAAACAAGTTGATGTGAAAATCCTTTCTTTCTTGATAAATCATTATTCAATTTTATTAAAGACTGGCATTTTGGACAAGAACCAACAAGATTTAAAATTGAACTCAAGACATCAGAATTAAATATAATGTAACATTCAGGATTACTATCTTGACTAATACTTGGAGTATCAGAAGTAGGTAAATTTAACTTTTCAGCAGATGCTGATT
This sequence comes from Hydra viridissima, assembly GCF_058129835.1. Classification (NCBI taxonomy): domain Eukaryota; kingdom Metazoa; phylum Cnidaria; class Hydrozoa; order Anthoathecata; family Hydridae; genus Hydra; species Hydra viridissima. The sequence goes on along the minus strand of NW_028324308.1, from coordinate 900,776 downwards.
TGCTTGAAGAAGTATTTGTTAGAGATGTATTATTTGAACTTGAAGTAGTATATTCAGAAGTCAAGTGAATTTTATTCGCAAGTAATCTATAACATTTACGTTTTTTGCTTTTAGACTTATTTCTTCTTTCTGCAGAACCCATGTTGATAGTATGCACTTTTATCGAGTTAATATATAGTAATAAACCAATTCAACAACGTTGTTCTTTCACACCATGTCATTTAAACATAGAAAAACAAAAAACAAAGAAGTAGCTATTGGTTTGAGTGCTTAGATTATGTAAAATTTAGTTAAAATTGCCTTATTTTGACGTTGCTATGAGCGTTGCTAGGGGAAGCAAAATCACCCTACTAAGTTTAAACTGTTTTTTTTAGGCCTTTTTATGTTTTTTTGTAAAATAATATGTATGTTTTTAAAAACAGCAATAGTTAAAGTTTTTAACTAATCAACTTTTGAAAAACTACTTTTTTCAATGTTTTTTAGCAGTCTACCACCTTAACAATTGATGCAAGTTTTTTTTTGTTTTCCTCTATAAGCTGCTTTCTAGAAATATCTAGAGAAATTTCAATAGGCAAAGTGTTATTTTTAGGTCTGGATAAAAGCATATTATAACAATGCATGGACTTGATGTGTGATGCGTCAACAGTTTTCTCATGATCACTGAAAACCTTTACAGCATTATGCCAGGTATTGAATGGTTATTTGAACAACTTACGTAATGCATATTTGTTTGGTAAACTTGGACCAAAAAGATTGCATGGAAGACAATATGCACCATCCTCAATTTTAGAATAACAAAGCCAAGAAAAAACTCAACTAACCATTTTAACAAAAAATGTCTTTTTCTGCTTTTACCTGTTAAGGGGAAGTGGAAGCATTTATCTGGAACCCAGACATTACTAATTAGAGATAACAGTTCATTATCATTTGTTCCTGATTTTAACTTTTCACCCTGTAGATGGTATGAAGAAACATCATAATTTGAATAGGATGCTAGCTGATTTGTATTTAATAAACTAACATCAGCAACCTTGTTTTCCTTAAGTGAAACATAAGAGTCAATTTTTATCACTGTTGTTGTTGTCTTTTGAAACAATTACTTCAGTTTTAACTGTTTTATTACAATTAGCCAACTTATCTAAATCTGAAGTGTTCCTAGAAAGAGTAGGAAAAGATATATTAGACTAAATTGTTTTTTGTATTTTATTCTCTGTTGCTAAAAAACTTATATCTGAAATTTGTTTTCTTTTGATACAAAGTAAAGTTGTATCACTGGTTGTTTGTTTGGAAGATCTTTAATCAGTGTAACAAAATGATTTGGGTTAAAACATAAAACGCTTTTGTTAGAACAACTTTCTATTGTCATACGATATTTTGACTTGAACAATAGTATTAAGGAAGTTTTTTTTACGCTTTTTAGAATGCAAAATAGGAGCAAGTGATTTAAATATAGCTACCAACATTCTTGAAACTTTGAAAAAATTCGGTTTAGATATAAAAAATTACAGAGGCCAGTCTTATGATGGAGCTGCTTCAATGTCAGGTGAATACAAAGGTGTTTTATCTCTTATTAAATATATAAAATACTTATTAAATAAGTTATATAGTGATTAGGGCTGCTACCTCGAACGTGTTCAAGTTCGAACGTTCAAACTTTACACCAAATTTTAACGTTCAGGTTCGAACTTTTTTCGCTTAAAAGTTCGAACTTTCAGAAGAAATGTTTAAAAAATTAAAACATTAAGTAAAAATAAAAGATGGCTACTTTCAAGGACGTTAGCACATCCAGAAGATGTGAGGTTTGAGATTTTTTTGAATTCTCCTAAGAGCTGCAACAAGCCAAATGTAAAGTTTTATTAAAAACTCCTGGCTCAACAACAAGCACTATTACAAGACACTTATAAACGAAATATAAAATTGGCATTATTAAGGTGGCTTCACAGGAAATGTTTTTTTTTTTAGTAAAATAACTTAAATCTGTTCTAAAATCAGTTTAATAAATTCAATTTAATGAAAATAACAATAAAATATAAATGCTTATTGAAAAAAAAAAAAAAAGAGGACTTTATTTATAAAAAACGCATAAAAAAGCATATATTTATTTATTTTTCAAAACACGATTAAACCAGAATGGCTAATTAAAACAACTCGCAACTTTGCAATATTATTATCTGATATATGAGGTAGAGGATGAACTAAAATCAATATATAAAAACAAAAACATTTCTTTTAAGTCCCTAAAAACTGAAAATTGACTAATTTTTAGGGGGTAGGGTTCAAAAAAAGACTTAGCAATCAATAAATATTCATTCAATTATCAAGATTCTAGTTCATTCTCTACATATATATGTATTGGACAATTAGGGAAAATTTGAAGGTCTAAGCATTTTTTAATGTTGAGATATCGTGTTTTGAGTTTATAAATTATGTTAAAATCTTCATTTTTAGAAATAAGGCAAATAAGTTAAAAAAGTTTTAAAAAAATCCCTTTTTGTAGCTATTTTTTGATAATTGTTCTTGATCTTTATCAATCCAACCTTTCCTAATTCCTCTAAACTCTTTTCTTCTTTTTTTTTTTTTTTGGTTGTCCTTTTTTCACCATATTCTGTAACCGCTTTCGGTCTTTTTTTACTGAACTGGTTATTGTATTTTTTCCAAAGTCTAGATTTAAATTAAAACTAAATTTAAATTTCAAACATGTTTCTACCTTTTTTATCATTTTTAACAATGTTTGAAGTAAAATTACTGTATGTAAAAGAACATTGTGCATTTGTACATGTTAAAATAAGTTTATGGGAGAAACCCATTCTGCTAGAATAATCATCTGTGATGTTAACTTTACTTTTACAATCAGGACATGCACTAACCAAATCAAATAACTGTTTGATAAAAATAAAATTAACAAGAAGAAAATAATCATTTGTGTTGGCATTACTTGTATCTTCGACATCAAACTTTAACTTTTTAGAACTGATACATGAAACATTTTCAGACAAGTTACCAGTTACATTCGTATCTTTAATACATTTGGTGTGCTTGTTACCACTAAATTTTCTCTTCTTAGATCTTGAAGTATTCTTATAATTACCCATTATATATTTAATTTATTAATCTAAAAAAATATTTCAAGTAAACATTGTATCAACACAACTTGTGTTAGTATAATGGTTTTGTCACAAGAAGTAATTAAATGATCGTGAAATGATGCAATTTTAATAAGTGGAACGGTTTTATTTTTAAAACTGAACATGGTTAGCCTCTAAACTAAATCTTTTATAATTGCAGAACACGAAAACATACCAAAAGAGTGGTTAAACAAAAGTTTTCATACTGCTTTTTTCTGTTGCTATAGGCGTTGCTAAGGAAGCTACTTTATATCATACCTGCAAAATGCAAAATTGTTGCTTAAAAAATTAAAATTATTAAAAAATAATTGTACCATCATTTTCAGCATTGTTAAAAGTCTCAAAAATCATGTTTTTCAATTTTTTTTTTTTTTTTTTGATTTTACACCTTTTATTTCCTGTGAAGCCACCTTAAATGTAATACCTTGGCCTCTGAGGCTGTCAAAATTAGTCATGTTCCTAAAATACCAAGGATTGAAAACTTTTTTAGTTCTAGGATTAAAACTTTACCTTAAATCTTGAGCGGATTGACTGCTATTGATGGAATAAGTTTTACAACCATTGCTAATAGTCAAGTTTTGCGATCAGCATTTCGTGCTCAAGGATATAATTTGCCCAAAAGTCATCAAACTGTTCGTAATTTAGTGATGAAATACTTTGAAACAATCAAGAAACAAGTAGTTGCTTCATTACAAAAAGCCGTTTTAACTAATGGCAAATTTAGCCTAACATTTGACGTGTACACATCAGTTATTTTATTCGGGAATAAAATAAAAAGAAACTATAGCAAATTTTGCTACCAATCTTATTCAAAGATTATTCCAGTCTAGCGAGGGAGACTCTGATGCTGATGGAGAAGTCAATAACATTGATATAAGTGATGATATGAAAATACAAACATTAAATTGATTTTAGCTCAAAAACTTAAATGTTTCATTAAAACATCTGATTTTCAAATGACAGTAGAAAAAGGTGAACTTGGATCTAACCTCATTAAAAAGGAAATGGCTCTATTTGAAGCCAGCAAATTAAGACCCAAAAATTTAGAAATGCTTTTTAATGCTCTTAAAACTATTCCTCTGACATCTGTGGAGGGTGAAAGGGCTTTCTCTAGCCTAGGATTATTTGCAACAAAAATAAGGAGCTCATTATGGGATGATACATTAGATGCATTAACATTTTTAAAATAAACACTTAAAAATACTGAGTGATGTTTATTCTAAAATAGACAGTTTTTTCAAGTTAAATGTAGTGAAAAAGAGAAGCGGGTCTCAATAATAAACAGTTTTGTTTTTATAAATAAACAGTTTTATTAATGGATAAATAAACGGTTTTGTTTTTAACTTGTACGCTTTTATTTTGCGTGTTTTAGTGCGTTAAAAAAAGTTCGAAAATGTTCGAACTTTTTCCCCAAATAGTTCGAAAATGTTCAAGTTCGAACTTCTAAAAAAATGTTCGAATTGGCAGCCATAATAGTGATAGTAAAGTTTTGTTAACCATCGGCAAAATGATAATGGCGGTTTGTTTTTTTTTCAAGTTAGGTTTCAAGATTGGTCTGGAGCAGACTTGAAAAAATGACTTAAAATTTCAAAAATTCTCGTTTTTCAAGTCTGACTTTAGTTCAATTTCGCTTCTTGCATTCTGTTCAAGTCAGACTTCAGATTTGAAGTCTGACATGAAATTTCAAGTCCGGTTCTTGGATTTGGAAGGAATTTAGCTCTCTCAAGTCTGGTTTGATATCAGACTTGAAAACGGTCTATATTTGGCAGTCTTCGAGTCTAACTTGAGTTAAAGTTCGCTTAATGCATTCGCTCAAGTCGCACTTCAGGTTTGAAGTTCGGTTCTTGCATTCCCCCCTAAATGTATTCTTTTGATTAAAAAACTATTAGATTTACTACCCACTAATAGTAATTAAGATCAATTTTACTTTAAGCAGCATTTACTAAGGGTCTACGTCTCGAAATCGTTTTCTCTGAAATGAACCGGAACAAGCATAACGAGTAATGTCCCGGAAAAAATTGACGAATAAACTGACCCGGAATAAAGTTAAAAACCGGGACAACAAATTTTCTTTCGGATTTTAAAAATTGTATCCCGGATATCATTGTCTCATCTCGTCTCGAATAAAAAAAAAAAACGAGACGCAGATGCTTAGCATTTACATTCTTAGATCAGTATACAACTAAAACAAGTTCATAATAATTATTACTAATGGTCATACTTCTAAATCTGATTGATAAATTTTCTAAAAGCAAATTAAAACGTGTTTATTTCTTACATCTTTCGATGAAACTGGTATCATGCAACTATTTCATAACTTAGCAAGTTTTTGCAGTAAGAAATGCAAAACAAGATTTGTTTTGTAGTTCTATTCTTCAAAAAAATTTCAATTGTGAATATTTAATGTTCAGTTTATCTAATGAGGGTCATGAGGCAACACAAAAAAAAATCCAACAAGCAACTAGAAGAATTAATTATCAATGTGGGATTGATCATCAATTTTATGCAGCTCAAAAAATTCCAAAACCTATTACATCTTTTATTGCTTCACCGAATTCTAGGAAGAAACAGCCTCATACTGTAAGGAGAAACTTGATATAACTCAACAAATCATATGTGAGTTGTATGAGAACAGACCTAAAATATTTCTGATTTGTCCATCACTCTTAAATTTTCCAAAGACACCACAAGAGTAACACAAGAGGATGAATCAGTCAAAGTTCTGCAATTAATTTAAAAAGAGAAAACCTTTTTTTAACCTACGCTATTGTAATTCAGTATCAAAGTTCTTTGTCACAATGTACTTAGTATATACTTAAATAACAAAGCATGGTGTAAAATTAACAATTAAAAAACAAAGTTGCGTAGCATTTATAGATTTTTTTTACTGCTGCTTTTTTTAATGGCTGTCAATGCTACAACAATGGGCTCAGAAAAAGATTTTTTTTAAATTAAAATGATTATTAATCAGTTTAAACATTTAAACTAGTTTATGAAAGTTTTAAAGATTTGCAAACTATTTTTAGCTAAAAAACTTCTCACACATTCAGGCTACATACTATTTAGCCTATTCTTGTGTTGTTATTTTTCTAATATTTTTCTATATATATGTTAAAATAAATTTCTATTCTTCTATCTTTATAAATGTTAGTGCTACAAGAATTGCCTGGAGAATATATAGCAAGAATAGAGATACTATAGTTCAAGAAGTTTTTCAAAATGTGTTTATCAAAAGATGTGTTGTAAAATGTATTTATCACAAGATCCTACAAGGTTGTTATGGCATCTATGGTTTTTAGTTCAATTTTTGGCAATTAGTTTTTTAATGCAATTTTAATATTTTTGATATATAGGAGAAAAATTCCTCAGTCACCAAGAGGAAGGTTTTATTAGAATGCTGTTGAGACCCAAGTTGTCAAGAGGCCAAATAATTGGAACGTTCTATACAGTCCTCTATTGCAAAAAGCTATTTTAATTTTGAGATTATATACCATAACAAGCCAGTAAAAGTTTAATAAATCTCAAGCTCTTGAATCATTTCAATTTTAAAAGAGAAAATAGCATTCAGTTTTCTAGTTTAAAAAAAAAAGACTTGTTCAAACTCAAAAGTTAATGTAACAAATACTAAATTCATTCAAAAACCTTTCATTTATTTACTCATCACCATCGTTAAATCAATAATAAAATCAGTGACATAACATTTAAGCAAAAAATAAACTTACAGATGTTTTTTCTTAATGAATTAAAATATGTGCAATTTTGTTTGAGAGTCTGCAGGTTAAATTGATTAAAGCCACCTATAACAAAGAATACATAAAATTGATAAAAGTAAAAAAAAAAAATAATCCGCCAATTTTATAAAATATGAAGTTAAATGCAATAGCTAAGAGACCAAGGTGGTCAAGTGTCAATGACTACAGATTTGGAAAACTTAAATTCCTTTTCATTTGAGTTTGAACTTTGGAAATGAGTTAAAAAAAAGTTGAAGTTAAGTTAAAAGCACTGGAGAATTATATCTACATGTCTTACACTATGGTCAGCATATGTACAGCACTATGGTTGCAACATGTATTATACTATGTTCAGAAAACTTTAAGAGGTATTAAAAAGGTACCATTTGTTTATTCGTTATTCATTTAATATTTTTTCTTTCATATAACAGAGATCTGATGACAGACTTTAACAAGAGTTCCAATAAATCTTTTCTTTAAAAGCTCATTAAAGTCTAAGATCTACAGCAAATAAAAAACTAAGCAAAGCATATAAAAAAAAAAGATTTATTTCTTCACCATGCGTATAAATGATGGGTGTTTGTAATTCATATGGATAGTATAACTGGATTAACATAATGGCTATTTGTGTATGATATGATACTGGTGTTTAAATATTTACCATCTGCTGTATGCTTTCTTACCTTAGTCTTTTCTTTTTTTATTGAACAACGTTATCATATTGTAGTGATATCTATTTGACTGCTATTTTTACTAATTCTTAAAATATGCAGCAACAGTTATTGAAACATAAAAAAGACTTAAAATAAACTTTTCTTAGTGTAACCAAAGAAATACAAGCTCTACTATAACTATCTGGTCAGAAAATGGTATCAAAAGATATTTGATTAATATAGCAAACTTCTATGAGGATAAAAAATTTTCAAAGCAAATGTCTGGTATGAGACAGAGTTTGTAAGTATCCCCCAAAATATACATTGTGCAGAATAATTTTATAACAAACTATGGATAACTTAATTAAAAGAAAACATCATGAAGATTTTTTTAAAGTCTGCAAATAAAATCAGCAGTTAAGTATTTCATATATATTCATTTCAGTCTAATTAAAATATCTGGAGAAAAATATTTGTCTGGAAATTGGAGATATGTATTAAGTGCATGCAGAATCATCAGTATAAACACAATTCCTCAATTCAGTCCAAATAAAATATCTGGAGAAGATTTTGTCTAGAATTTAGAGTTATGTATTTAGTGCATGCAGAATGTTGTACTTATGGTGGATTAATGTAAAATGCAGTGTTGATGGTGATTGATTCAAAATAATATTGTAAGAATTTATGAACCTTAAAGTACCCATTCTTAAGCTAAACTTGTATGATTCATCTGTGTAAAAAGCTGTCCTGGTCTATCAATCAAACTTCTTGTGTTTTATATTTTTTTAAATCTGTTCAGTAAAAGCCAAGATGGCAACAAAACAGAATTTATTTAGAGCCGTAAATCAAACACCTGTAATTCCTATCACACCTATGTTCTGTAAAAATCCATTCTTACAGAACATAAATAATTTATTGTTGTAAAAACTGTCCATGTGAAGATTTCAACATTTTGAAAAAATCCGTTGCCAGCAGTAAACTTACATTAACTTTTTGGTAAACAACAAACGATACAAACTTCATTTATTAAAATTCTTGTGTTCTAATTTCTATTTTCCCCTACTTAGAAAAAACCAAGTTTGCAGCACCCAGTATACATTTAGGATCATATCCCAATCACCTCTTATTCTTGAACAGAAAAGTTAATCAAACTGAAGATTGGAAAAATTAGAACAGCTTGTATAACTTTCGAGAATACTTTTGATGATGGGTTGTAAAAATCATTTCTCTTATTTAACTAGTTGATGTATAAAACCCCTATAGAACTGATTTCAATATGCTAAAAATAAAGATGGTTTACACATACTTTTAAACTCACCTGCTAAGTAAGGGCAACATGCTTCCGCTCCTTTTCTTACTTGTTCAGGCTGTTTTGCAGCTAATAAGCAATATTTTTGACATTAAAGTAATAAGTTTCTTTTCTTGTTTTACTCGCCTATTCAAAGTTGGAGTTCTCTTATTTTATAAGCTCACAAACCAGGGTTTCTGAAAATTAACAACTGCAATTACTAATTTAAAAGAGAGACAAATAATGACTTAAATATAGCTTACCTTGAGTCAGATAAGAGCAACATTCATCAAGATTGCTGTCACCTACAGAAAGAACTAAAAGATTAGACTCTTCTATGAATTACTTAGTTCCCTCCTTTTCCCATCTGTTCCTTATATGTAACATCATTTTTTAACACATGATTCTTTTCTCATTGAGGTTTCAACTGAGTTAATCCAAAGAAGATAGAATGACAATCAGAAAGTTTATACAAAGTTTAAAAGTAGATTTTAGATTCCACTTTCCTAAATCATACATATAAAAGAGAGATATACTTATAAACAGTGTTTCAAACTTAGCTTTGCACAAAAACTGGATTGCATATACCGCAATGTCAATTTGGGCTGATTTAAGAACTATGCACATATTTTTTGATTTCATTTAGTACAAGAAAAAACGCGAAAGTTTCTTTCAAAAGTGAGAATGTTCTTCAAAATCAAAAAGACAAACCTTTTCTAACCAAACAGAGTATCAACAGCAACAAAAATACACATTTACTGCAAAGGTGACAACCACCTTAAAACAAAAGATAATATTCATTCAAAGAAAGGAATTTCTTTACAAATTATAAAAGATCCTTCAATTTATCATTAATAAAAAAAATTAAAATAATAAAAAGAATTACATTCTTTATTTTGACAAAGTAAGAGGTTTTTTTTTCTCATTGACAATATTTCTCCGAATTTAATATACATTTATAAGGTTCAGTATAACTCAATACACTTTAATTAACATTTATTTTCATCTTAAACTGAAAATATCAACAAGAGAATTAGATTCATTTTCAAATCTTTCGCTAAACTCTTTTAAGTAAAAGTAAAAATAAAAACACCATTTAAATTTAAAGATATAAAGTATGCGTAAAACTGGTAATTGGTTACTGGATAGACATTTTATGGATACACATTTTTTTAGGTAACCATACCTAAAATGCTCATTGAAAAAAAATCACGAAGGGAAAACAAAATCAAAATCAAGTAGCAACTGCAAACTCTGTCTAGTAACTCATTTTGAATTTTACATAACGATATTTGAATTCTCTTACATTTTACTATAATACTTTTAAATCAGTTCTGAAACAGGCCGATTCAGAACACTTATGAATTATCTAAATATTTACATTATGTTTTAAAAAAGGGGCGTGTTCAAAACCATATCAACCGCTAGCAAGCGAGTTTATAATTAGTGATGAAGAAAGCGGTTTCTAATAAAAAACAATAAATGATGAATCAAATTAAAATATATGCGTATAGTGAGATTTACGGGACTAAGAAGTTCAAACTTTTAGTAAGAAAGTACAACTGCTTCCCTAAAAACCTGCATGCTAGCTTGTAAGCGAACCAAAAGATTCTTTGACGCCCTAAAATATAATTTTTTAGTTTAAAATTTTGAACAGCCAACTCAGATAATAATTTATTTGATCAGTTTGGTTTCTTTGATGTTTGCATGTGATAAGGAATTCTTTTTTGGTGTATTATCAAAACAACTTTAGTCACATCATACTAAAAAAAGCCACGCTAACATTTTTTCTTCATTTTTAAGTTAAAATATTCATGTTAAACAAGTAGTAATCGAGGTAGCAGTGAACAATACAGGACAGAAGAAAGATACATAAAAGATAATGTTGATATAAATATTGGTTTGTATATAAAATACCGTTTATATCATCAATATCTTTCATAAAACTAATAAAAATGCTCACATTCTATATCTTAGAAAATATTTGATTTACATAAAAGTTGGAAGAATTAATGAAGCAGCTGATCAAGGAATATTATAAATAAACTATCTTTTATTGACATTATTCTTGTGCATTATTTGTTTAAAAAAAGATTATTTAACTTAGTTGATCAAACTTAATCAAATTGAATATCTTTTAATTTCAAACTCTGTAAAATATTTCTTTCTAGCGGCTTTTTTTAATCATTTTTCTTCCTTTACTATTTCTCTTCCTTTATCGTTTCTTATCGCCGTTTTATGAGTGACGTAGCAATTTAATTAATGTTTGTACTGCGAAATTAACTATTCGATAAATTAATTCAAAACGCCTTCTGCAGAATTAAGAAAAGTTAGAATATACAGTTGCTTTCCAACAGTTGCTATCATAGAGTGCTCATTAAACAATTCAAATAATTTGCAATGAAGTTTTGAAACGAAGACCATTAAAAGTAGTAGCAACCAAGTTTAGCATCGATTTAATGATTTTTAAAAGGATATTTTTGTAATTCGAAGCTCAATCTAAATGAACCTATTCAGCCTACAAACTACAACAGTAAACAGGTATCTGCTGCTTGCCTCAAAAATGAACTGCACTCTTTTAGCTAAATCAATACGTTTATTGGGATTTGAGTTAGCTGTAAAAGATAATATCTACCAATCATCAAGAACTGAAATAATACTGCGAGCATTGATTGGTTGCAAGCAGAGTTGTTAGTGGGTTGGGTTAACCCATGGGTTGGGTTGGGTTGGGTTGAGGAAGTATAACCCACTGATAACCCACGCCTTAGCTGCATTTTCATTGTATTTTCGCCGTTTCACCGTTATGTTTATTTCATTATTTGCGCTTAAGATTTAACGGATTTGCTATCGAATGACGCAGTTTTATTAAAGCCAACCGTCGAAATTCGTGATGTGACTGACGGCATAAAAGATATATTTGAAGGTATGGAGAAGGTTACTGAACCAACTATGCAACTAGTAGTTCCGTCTTACTACCTACTGATTAAGCGGCTTCAACCTGCACCAGGATTGACAACAGCAGCAGCAACATTTCGGCAAAAACTCATTAAATACTTAGATTTAAAGTTTTGGACATCTATTAAAGCAATGCATTGGCTATCTTGTTTCCTAGATCCCTCTTTCAGAAATTTTGCATTTATACCTAATGCGACGGCGGCTGACAAAAGATTTAAGCGTGACTTGCTCAATGACGTCGATCAGTGACTTCTGGCTGAAATGCAGCCCGCTGCTACACAAATTGCCAGGAAAGCAGCAGCAGAAGAATTGATGGAACAAGGTGTCCAACTTCAATTGGAAGCGCCAGCAAAGAAGAGAAGGACGGACCCGTTTGATGAGCTGCGAACAATGCAGTCAACGCGAGATCGGCCACAGACGCAAGACGCGCAATTACATAATGAAGCAACAGTGCTACAGGAGACTTGCCAACATGAACTGTCCAGTTACAAGAGTCTTCGTGTTACTGCTGCGTGCAAGAATCCCGTAACCTTCTGGAAGGACAACGCAGCCGATTATCCCATTCTAGCAGCAACATCTCGCAGACTATACTGCATATCAGCAAGCTCTGCGCAGTCAAAAAGAGACTTTTCTTCTGTTGGGCACTCCATTACAGACACAAGGTCGCAACTATCACCGGCTAACGTAGAAGCTATCGAATTAGTACGCTGGGGAATGCGAAATGACATGTTTCACTAATATAGTGCTCATTTATGTTAAAGCTGTTCTTTGTTAGTTTGCTTACTAACACATATAGTGACAGTAACTGAGTAACAACATATTATTTGTATCTAATATGGTTGTATAGGCTAGAATGTATTAAAATGTCGCCAATTTAACGGTATAATTATACATGTTTGCATGCACTCCGTGGGTCAACTCATGGGTTGGGTTGGGTTCATGTGGCAGTGGGTTGGGTTGGGTTGGGTTCAATTTTCTTAACCCACTAACAACTCTAGTTGCAAGGTTTTATTAAAAGACGACCAGAGTCTCTCCGAACACCGGAAACAATTTGATTTGCTCGATCTACTACTTTTAACCGACACTAATATTGGCGAATTTTTTCAAAATCTCAGAACAGTAAGAAATCGATGTAAATTTAGTTCTCAAAGTGACTATAAGGTTTATAAAAATGGTTAAACAACAGCAGGAAAACCGGTTATCACTGGTAGAGGAAGTAAGCAAGTTTGAAAAATCACATTTGCAGAAAGAGGGACATTGAAAACTATATGTGGCGCCTCAAATGCAATCAAAAACTCTATTTTTCCACTACTTGTTTTTCCAAAAGTATAATTTCAATATTACATGGTAAGTTGAAATCTATATCAATGTTTTAGTATCGACAAATCTCTTGATTTGTCGATACTAAAACATTGATATAGATGAAAGGAGTATGTGTAGGTGACCTTTTTTGAGTTGAATTAAGCTAACAAAACTATTCTTCTGTTCCCCCGTGCAGTAATTATGAGATTTACCAGGTTCGTCGCCCAGTGAGTCAAAAGGGTGAAAACGTAAGCAAATTGGAAAACGAAACTGCGGCCAAACCAACAAAAAGTACTTGGGATTCCTTGGAACAAGGGAACAAATCAACTATCATTTGGCTTTACTGCTTGCATCAAAATCGGACATAAAGCAGTGATAACAAAAACATGTAAGAAAGCCAACGCCGCATTAAATAAATAAGCAGAGTTTTTGAAAAAATAGTTCACAACTTTTGAATGTTACAATAAAAATATTTGAAATGGCACGATTTGCTCTTAAAATAGCTTCGAAAAATGATCGTTCTTCGCTCAACACGAATCTATCTGAAGAGCTCGACAAAATCTTTCTTAAAGATATATAACTGGAGAATATTTACGGCAAAATTATTTTCTTGTATTTGATTTACGAAGGGACATGTCGATTCAATAATTATGAGTGGTTGTGGTGTCGGGGTATTTTTATGTGCCAATTTACCATAAGTGTGCTTTACATAGCATACTTCTGACGACTATTAGAACTAATTTATCTATTTTTAACGGCTTTAACTTTCATAAATTGAGTAAAGATTTTATTAGTAACATGTTGATTTAAAAGTAACACATGTAAACGGCGTTGATCTTCAAAAAGTAATTTGTAATACGCAATCGGTATTATATGTGATCACTTTCGGATATTAGTTGGTAGCAGAGGATAGTTTTCTTCAGAGCGGAAGAATGGTAAAAAGGAGAAATCAGAAATTAAAGAATGAAATAGAAGATCAACAAAAGTTTGGTTTCCAATAGTTGTAGAAATGTCGTACAACAGTTGCACAACAACTTTGTTTTATAATCGAAACATTTTCTAGTGTAAGTTGCACAACTTAACGTCGGTTGTACAACAAATTTTATGTTGTACAACTGCGGTTGTGAGTTTTGAAAAAAATCTATTTCTGCAACAGTATTTTGTTTTTTGTGCAAAACGCGCAGCTTTTTTTTTTTTTTTATTGGAAACCACGTCGCCATTTTTTACAAAGCGTGGCGACGGCTCCATCTTGTGTGTTAGAAAAAATCTCTAAGGCAGATTTTATGAACGAAGTTCAAAAACTTCCAGTTTTTTATGACAAGCTTGATAAGGAATTTAAAGAAAAATGCATGGGAAGAAATTGGTAGTCTGTCAAACTTATCTGCTAATCAAGCTGAAGAAAAGTGTAAAAGCATTCAAAGTAGTAATTGAAGGTGGCTGAAATCAAAAAGAAATATCCCATCAGGTTCTGGAAGGAATTCAGTTCCACCTCAGTTTATAGAACATCGTGAAACAACATTGAATATTTGTTTACCTTCTGATTCCGGAATAGAAACAACGAATTTGGAGGGAAACGTTTAGGCGGTTTGTGAGCAAGTAAAAAATATTCATCATCCATCGAACAAGGGGCTAAATAATCATTTATCTGAAGATGTGACTGAAAAAAACGATTATATAAACTCTTGTATGCAACTAGAGTCAAATGAATCGACAATTCATACTTATAACAAAACTGAAAAAAAAAGAAAAAAATTAGATTCTAATGATTTACTTGACAAAACTTTAGTGAAAACATTAGAAATAATTAACTCCAATATTGAAAATCCGACTGAAGAAGAGCAGGATCAAGACTATTTACTAATGAAATCATTATTTCCACAGCTAAAGCGATTAAACAACTATTCTAAAGCTTTGGGTAAAGTTCAAATGCAAGCACTTCTCAAATTAGAGTTTCCAGATAAAGGTGAAATAATCTAGCCTCTCTGTTTAACCTTTTAATGTGAATAAATAGTGTAAATATTACAGTCTAGCTTACTATTTTGTTTAACCATTTGATGTGCTTTGTTAAATATATCATATTGTCATTCAAAAGAAAGTTTATTAAAGTATATTACATATACTCTAGTTATTAAATGGATTGTGGGTACATGATTGAACATAGTCCAATTGCCACAAAAGGCTTCATATACATGAATTAAAATCTTTAAAAATATTTCTTATTGCAATTGCATCAAAAACAGATCTATTACTTTTTGATTTCAAGAAATTTAGCAAACATGCTTTATCTTATAATTCTTTTTTCCAATCTTAAATAAAAATTCCTGAATTACTTTCACTCTCAACAAAACCAGTTGGGATATAATGTGCTCCATTTGTTAAACGCCAATAGTTGTAAAGGCAGACGCTAGCCTTTATTATATTTTACACTTTCGATGGTTTTGCTTTAATTGGAGAATTGTAAATTCTCCATCTAGCAGCTAAAATTCCAAAGCTATTTTCAATTGTTCTCCGTGCTCTTGATAAACACTAATTAAAAAATCTTTGCTGAACGGTAAGTTTTTACCTAGGTATGGTTCATTAACCATGGTTTAAGTGCAAATATATCATCTCCAACAAGGACTGGTCGAACTTAAGGATCGATTTGAGACATTTCTGGTAAATCAAAGTTTCCCTTATTAAATGCTCTACCAAATATGCTTGCATTTGGTATATCATTGAGCACATTATATCCCTACTGGTTTTGTTGATAGTGAAAGTAATTCAGGAATTGATATTGAAGAACTGAAGAACTTTGTGGCGGAACTTTATAACACCAACTGCAAAAGAAGGTTCCAAAAATGATGTTAATAAAATACAAACGTTGAGTGTATGAATACAGATTGAAAAAAAATATTGAAACTCAAAAAAATTTTATTGTTGAAGAAGCAGATTTTCAAATTGCAGCAACAGAAACTCTTCATGGCATAAAAAAAGGCACTGGTAGCAAACCGTTTGGAGGAAATTCATACTTTACTGACAATGACAGAAAAAAGAAATCAATTTGGATAAAGAAACGTGTTGCTTGCAAAAACAATTTAAAATATGGGAGTGTCCAACATTTGAAAATCAAGTTGTTAAAGATAAATGGGAAACAGCTAAGAAAAGTTAACTTTGCTTCGATGTTTGAATTCTAACCATTTATCAATGGAATGCAGGAACACAAGAATTTGTGGGATTGACGGCTGTAAAGATACTCACAATCGTTTGCTTTACAAGAAGAAATGTCAAAACGAGAGAATTTCTAAAGAACTCAAGAAAAAAGACAATGGCAATAGAAAACTCTTACTCGTCAAACATCCAACTTCCTTCAAAACACTTAAATTTTCCGAAACATCTTGGCATACAGATCAAGAAATAATTAATACCAGTATACCTAATGCTGTTCTTGTTGCATCTCCTGTATATAAATTTGTGTGGAATATAGCTAACACAAGAGAGTTATTAGATTTATGGAAAAGTAATAATGATAATAATAATAATAATAATAATAATAATAATAATAATAATAATAATAATAATAATAATAATAATAATAATAATAATAATAATAATAATAATAATAATAATAATAATAATAATAATAATAATAATAATAATAATAATAATAATAATAATAATAATAATAATAATAATAATAATAATGATAATAATAATAATAATAATAATAATAATAATAATAATAATAATAATAATAATAATAATAATAATAATAATAATAATAATAATAATAATAATAATAATAACAATAATAATAATAATAACAATAATAATAACAATAATAATAATAATAATAATAATAATAATAATAATAATAATAATAATAATAATAATAATAATAATAATAATAATAATAATAATAATAATAATAATAATAATAATAATAATAATAACAACAATAATAATAATAATAATAATAATAATAATAATAATAATAATAATAATAATAATAATAATAATAATAATAATAATAATAATAATAATAACAATAATAATAATAATAATAATAATAATAATAATAATAATAATAATAATAATAATAATAATAATAATAATAATAATAATAATAATAATAATAATAATAATAATAATAATAATAATAATAATAATAATAATAATAATAATAATAATAATAATAATAATAATAATAATAATAACAATAATAATAACATTAACAATAACAATAACAATAACAATAACAATAACTGGATTAACTTACAAAGAAATCACCACTCAATTCAAGACAAGCAGGAATATGTCAATTTCCAAAAGCACTGTTTGCAAAAGTTTGAACAAATGCAAATTCGTGTTTTTTCTGCTTTGAAAAAACCCTTGAAGAGGTCTTATGATAAGAAGAAGATGCAAATGGTCTTGTGAAAGAAGGTAATTAAACAATGGAAAAAAGTAGTTTGGAGTAATGAAAGTAACTTTGAGCTTGTTAACCGTAAATTTAATATTACAGTTAAAAGAATGGTTCATTAGAAGTACCACTCCAGGTCAACATCACAAAAAAGCAGGAGACTCAATTGGCATCTGGTCATGGTTTAATTAAAACGGTATTGGTCGGTGCCAAACATTTTCCGGTAAAATCAACTTTAGATTATTTGTAGATATTCTGAAAAACAGCTTAATTCCAACAATGTATAATCTTGAGCTCAGAGATAAAGATTGTAAGTTTCAACAAATTGGCTACAGTTCATACTGCATATTATACAATGGTTTGAAGAAAAATATACTGTAGCAATGCTTTGGCCACCATACTCACCTGATTTGAACCCTATAGAGAAGATCTGGGCATGGATAGACTTTGAATTGACAAAATTTCAAATTACCAATAAAGGAGATCTGGTATAGAGTACCAATTAAGATGCGTAACCGTTTAGTTGAGTCTATGCCAAAAATAGTCTTAAATTGAATTAAGTCTAAAAGTAGTCACACTAAGTATTGAAATTTTGTTATTTTTTTGTTAAATGTAAAGTGCGTCTAAACTTTTGAGCATTTTAAGAATTTGCTTTTGTGTATAACCATAATATTTTACTTATGTTTTTCAATGTTCACACTATGTAAGTTTTCTTTTTTTAGTGCCATATCTTTAAAAAATTTACTTATGAAAAATAAGAAAACCCTGTTTAAAATCTTTTTTCTTTATTGAGTTATTAACAAAACTAATTGCAATACTAAAAAAAAATAAGAAGTGCGTCGAATATTTTGGATACTAAATTTTATCTAATAGCATATGCAGAATTAAAATATATTTTTAGTTTAAAAAAACTGAATCTAGCTTGTCTGCGCAAAACATTTTAAAAATAATCTTTTGACAGAACTGCAATTGTTTTTCGGCAGCTATATATTTCGTGTAAAATATTTCTTGTTATATATTTCCCTGCTAAAAAGTCTCAAAAATCTATGCAAAATTTGACTCTCGTTCCTCCAGTTCATGATGAAGAGCATTTTTTACCCATTCAATGCATCGTTAATAAATGGCTGGCTATTCGAATCCAGAAGCTGCCGTTCCCCTAAAATATATTCATTTTTAAATATTCCTTTTTTTTTTTGAGACAATGTCGTTGGGTGATATTGTTAGTATCTAAAGTTATAAATTTTGAAGTTTGTTCATTTAAAGAGATTGCTCAACAGTTTTCACTTTCACAATTAAGATGACTATTTATTTTATTCCTATTAAAAATACAGATAACAAACATCCCAGAATACATTAAAGCAACAAAGAGAGTTATTATTTCATCTCATGCTGCAAAACTGAATGAATACAAACCAAAACCAAGTATTAAATTTTGCGATCACATTACCCTTGCTGGTGCATAGTTAAAAACAAACTACTGCCTAGAATGATTGCTTATTTTTCCAGACCTCCAATAAAAATAAAAGAAGTCTTGGAATGCTCTCCAAGCCCATGTAGTAACAAATACTTCTATAGCTTTGGAAGTGTATGTACATGCTCAGAATCGACTTGCAGTAGGTGTCTGTTCCTCGTTTTTAGTAGTTGACACGCTAGAATCTTGAATCAGTTTGACCTCACGTTTGGAAATCTCACTCACAATCAGGGGATTATAAATGAGATTGTTAATCAAGAGCAGGGTTTATTTCGTTTTCATCTTTTTTCTGGCACCACTTTTCTTACAGATGTTTTCTATTGTTGAATTTATCTGCTTTTCGATTCCTTCCACGTGGCTCTTCCTAGTGGTTTGTTGGAGCTTCAAAAACGAGCGATTCCGGTCCGTTGGAGGACATGGGATTTGCATTTGCAATATCAATCAGCTCGTCGATATCTACTAGAAATGCCTTTTCATTTGCTTTTTTAGCATCAGTAATTCTCTTTGATTTCTTATTTTTATTTTTCTTACTCCTCTTTGAATTAGTATTCAGTTTAATCCTTGTTTCAAAATGTTTTTTTAACTATTTCTATTGCATTTCTTTCAGCAATTGCATAGATGTAAACCATGTTCCACATATTAAATGCCTCCCTGACATCATGCCTCGTACATTAACTAATTTATAAAAAATTTTAAACACATATGTGGCCGAAGCAGAAAAAGATTTAATATCGAGTTTCTAAAAGAAAATGACAATAAATACCAAAAAATACCGAAATTACAAAATCATTTTAGATTGAGCAACCTCTAAATCTCAACAAGTTTATATATATAATTATACCTGTAATATATATATATATATATATATATATATATATATATATATATATACATATATATTTATATATAACAGGTATAATTGAATGACATATCATTAATATTATTCAAGCAAAGAAAAAACGCTTCAAATCTGCAAGAAAGTTAGCAGAAATGTTTCAAGAGGATCTACATATCAAGGTCATTCTGTATGAGGAGAACTATTAAGTTTATCGCTGGAAACTTTATGGTGTAGTGTGATATGTCATGACAAGGAGTTGTAAAAAACAAGTTTTATTTATAACATAAATGCTGCTTGTTACATAGACATTTTATAAAAAGACTATTAAGCATTCTGCCAGAAAACTAAGATGTAAGCATATTTATCTTCCGACAAAGCAGCGATCTCAAGCATACAGCAAGGAAATACAAAAATGTTTCAAAATGGTGTAGAAGTGATAGAATGGCCAGCACAGCCGCCAGTTTTAAATCTTTTTTAGTATATAAGAAAATATCAGACCGTTAGTTTGGGTAAAGAAAGAAACTAGAAATTAAAAAAAATCTTTGCCAAAACGTTTGGCAGCTGTAATCAAAAAGAAAGGAGGTCTAATAGAGTATTAAAGATTAAATTTTTTTATAAATTTTTCAAAGTTAGTGATTTGGTCCATTATCTTTTTTGTTATTAAAAGAATTGCGATTTCAATTGAAACAAATTTACTTAACAGATGTAATATTAAAATTAAAAATAGCAAGTAAAATAACTCAAGCATTATATTTATGGTCTCCAAAATATCTTTAAAAATAAAAAAATAATAATAAACTTACCATACTTTTTAAAAAAAAAAAAGATAAAAAGCACACACACACACACACACACACACACACACACACACACACACACACACACACACACACACACACACACACACACACACACACACACACACACACACACACACACACACACACACACACACACACACACACACACATTAATGTTCACGAACCAAAATTTTTCTACCATAACATCACATTGCGGATGTCAAGGAGAGTAATTGTTAGCATTTTTATTGTGACCAGTTCCACCAAAGTATGGAAGATTTATAGAATCTTCCATACTTTGGTGGAACTGGTCACAATAAAAATGCTAACAATTACTCTCCTTGACATCCGCAATGTTGCGACATCCACAGTCTTAATTTGAGGGATCACTGCCAAAAAAAAAGATTAATTTAAACAGAAAATGTTTTTTGAACATTCCTATCGCTGTTCAAGAACGAAAGTTAAATTTTTTGAACAGAAAAAAATAAACATAAACAAGAAATTGTAACCTACCCTCTTGAAGAAAATGCTTCACTACACCGCAAGCCTTTTCCATCAAGACGCTAACTATGCCGTCCTTAACATATTTTGAAGACAAAATTGTAAGACTCCTTTTTAAATAATTTTTGCTATTAGTTTTAGATTATTTGATTTGACTTTCAATCGAATTTAACAAAAACGTCTCATTGTTGTTTATTGATATGTACTCACAAGACATTTTGTTAAAACGCTGAAAAACTATTTCAAGAGAAGGTACTTTAACTTGTTGAGTTGATATTTCCAGCTTGCAAGTTACATTTTTAGCGGTTCCTTTATGCACACTGTCATAAATATGGTTGAAACTCAAAATGTTAACAGAAATGTAGAATTACTTTTATCAAAATTATATATAAGTCTAAAAGAAACTGATCTTTTATAATAACTGTTATAACTTTTAAAATTGACAAAAAGCATTTTTCAGAGCTTTTACTCACAAAATACGACACTAATATGCGCTTGCTTCACTAGTGGATTTTTGTCATTACTTTTCGCAACATATTTAAATACTGAATTATACTGACATGTTTCGATAGGAGAAAATGTTAAAAGAATACCACAGGACAATTAGTAGGTGTAAACATTTTTCCACGAGTCATTCAAATCTTTATAGCTTTTTCCATCCAAAGTTGAAAACTCCAAGTGATCTAGATTTACTTTCGATTAGCAAAAAAAAGAGTGATGTTTGTTTACGGAAGAAGATATTTTATTGGTTAATAGTATTTTCGTTTCAATCGAGGAGATCATTTCAGCTTAAAAAAAGTTGTGATAAAGTTATCGAGGTAAGGGAAAAAAAATAGATCAAGTAGGCAACCATATAGCATTAAAAGTCTACTAAAGGTAGTTACTATACGATATCAGTAGGCGGTTTTCTGGAAATTTTCTTGTATAAGTTCAAAATGTAAAAAAATGCTGCAGAGATGAATAGAAAAGTTAACGAGGCATTTAGAGTCTATAGTGTCAGCGAATGTACCATTCAGCATTAGTTCACGAAATATTGCTTTGGAAATTTCAGCCTTCATGGTGAGACCCATATGGTCGACCTGCAGCAATTCAGGAAGAGGATCTAAGGAATCTGGTGAAAGCAAACCCATTCCAAACGGTTCTTGGGATCGAGGAAGAACTGGGAGTCAGTCATCAAGCTTTCTCGGATGAGTTACAAAGGTGACGTGTGATAAAAAGTTGATTGTGTACGATAACCGGAGAAGTTCAGGGTTGTAGTTGGGCGCCAACGAGCCCCACAGACATTTATCATGAGCCAAAACCCACCAAAAAAGGACCATGGTTGCAGTATGGTGGTCAACAGGTGGTGAGATCTACTATAACTTCTTTCAACTAGGTCAAACCGTAACTACAGATTCCTATTGTGCTGAAATTGAAGAAAAATATGCGAAACTAAGCTGGCTGCAACGGGAATTGGCGAGAAGGCCTGGTCCAATCCTGCTACATAACAATGCTTGTCTACACGTTTAACAAATCACCATTCGATAATTAAAGAAGTTCCGCATACTCCCCAGACCTTGCGTCTAACAACTATTACCTTTTTAAGAACTTCGATAACTTTCTTTATTGTAAAACCTTCACCAACCAGGATTAGGCAAAAATCGCCTTCTTCCACTTCCATGAATCCCAAGTGCTAAATCTTTTTGCTGTCGGAATAAACTCACTTGTTTCTTATAGGAAAAAGTGTGCTGATTCAAGTGGTTCTTATTTCGACTGATTTGAGTAAATATTACTAAAGTTATTTAATGTAAAGATTTACATATTAAAACCAGCAATACTCTCCTGACAACTTCATACAACAGTAAACAGGTATCTGCTGCTTGCGTCATAAATGAACTACAGCCATTCAACTAAATTAAAATGTTTATTAAAATACGAGTTAACAGTCAAAAACATTATCTACCAACCATCATGATTATTAACATCATTCATTATCATACCAACACCACATCAACATCATAATTATCTACAAACCATTATAAAAAAAAGTACTCCAAGCATTGATTGGTTGCAATGTTTTATAAAAAGACGACTAGAGCCACTCCGAATGCCTGAAGCAATAAGGTTTGCTTTATCTACAGCTTTCAACGGACATACTCTTGTTAATTTTTTTCAAAATTTCAGAACAATAAGAAAACAATGATAAAAATTTTTTAACAGTAGTCAAGGAAAGTCAACTAAATCAACATGTTAATTGGAATTCGAATTAGCTGTCAAAAATAATTCATCAACCATCATGAACTAAAAATAACACTACAAGCATTGATTGGTTTCAAGAATTTATAAAAGAACAACCATACTCTCACTAAAAACCTAAAGCAACAAGATTTGTTCGATCTACTTTCAATGGACACTCAGTTGGTAATTTTTTGCAAAATTTCGTTGTAAATTTAGTTCTCAATGCATCTATAACTTACATGAAACTAATTAAACAACCGCACGAAAAGCAGTTATAGCCTGTAGAGGTAGTAAACAAGTTTGAAGAATCACATTTGCAGAAAAAGGAACATTGATAACTTGCATGTGGCGCTTCTAATGCGATCGAAAACCTTATTTCTCCAATAATTATTTTTCCAAAAGTAAAATTTCAAGATTTCATGCTAAGGAGGTCTACATTCAAAATTTCTTTTACAAAAGATGCTTTTCGATAATATTTAGTTCATAACGAAGGCTGAGCGCCTGAAAAGAAATACTTCACGCAAAAGACTATTTTAAAAAATACTATTCATTTTTCGATACTAATGCATTGATGTAGATATGAGGAGAACATCTATATGACCTGTTTTTAGCTGTATTAAGCTAAAATACACTTTTATAGTTCTCCTTGAAAGTGCTATTAATTATGAAGATTTGCCGGGTTTAATCGTAGTTTGATAACCATGTTCAGTTATTACAACTTTTACCGGGAAAATAAAAGTTAAACCGGTACCGGACCTGTCAATCTGCATACATATTTGACAGTGTGTAAAACTAAATTTTTGTTACAACTTTTGAATAGTATAAATAACATTTGCTATTGATAAAATATTTCAAAAAAACACAACCTGCTGTGTTATCATTATATTTTAATAATATATTTTAGACAGTTGTTGCATATTGCGGCGAGATTCCGTTCTTGTTCATTAGTTTTGTGTTTGTGTCTTTAAAGCAACAATAGGAATTGTATAATTATATATATATATATATATATATATATATATATATATATATATATATATATATATATATATATACATATGTATATATATAAACTTAAGTTATGGTTGATTTTGCTCTTAAAAGCCAAAGATTGCAAGCCCGGTTTTTATTATAAAAAAATGTTTTTTTGAATTATTGTAGGCGCGAAAGTTCTTTGGAGTGTAATTAGATATACATACGAGTATAAAACATCTTACTCTTGTGAAACATGTGATTCTTTCTTAAAAATTTTATTTTTAAGAATTTAAGACTACTTTTTTAATAAAAATCTGCTTTGTTGATAAGTAAAAAGTAATAGTAAAAGATGAACTTTGATTGAATAATAAAAATGGATTTCTTTAATCTTTATTTTAAAAAGTTTTCTTAATGAAATTGTGTGGCTATGAAAAAATACGTTTTTAATTAGAAAGATCCTAGGCAACAGGGCTATTAGGTTTGTTTGTTGGTTTTTGAAGAGCTATGACATTTTGATAAATAAAGAAACAGAATAATTATTTTGAAACATTCGTTTTTCTATGACAGACATAATGAAAATAAACTTTTACGGGGGGTTAACTTGAAGTATTAAAAAAAAGTCTATAGTTTTTAATATGTATACTTTGCTAATAAACAATTTTAATTGTTTTTAAATTCATTTTAGTATATAATCAATAACAGAATTTTTCAACTTGCTCCATAAAAGCTTTAAAAGATATTCTAGACAACAAAGTAAGAGTCTTAGTAAAAGCATATTGAGGTGATAGTTTAAATATGAATGAATTCTCATGTTCTATTGTTCGAAGTCTTCATTATAATAAAATAAAAACCAGGTAGTGAATACTTTGAAATGATAACTTTTAGACAAAACAAAATCATTATTCAAGATGGCGAATATTAGGGATTTGTCGTATAATTTTTACTTTCAACTTCAGATTAGAGCACTTTCCATTGATTTTGAGACTCTTGTTTTTTATACGATTCTTAATCAGCATAAAATTCTCTATCAGAATCAATCATAAAATTAGGGGGGGGGGGGGGGGAGAAAGTCGAGTAGCACCAAGATGTCAACATTTAAGTCATATATATATATATATATATATATATATACTTTTTAAGATTATTTGTTTTGCTTTTTAACCTTTGAAGCACTGTTAAAATAATTTTATCATTCAATGCAATTTTCTTTATGGAAAGATAAGAATACTTTTACATTGCTTATTTATTGTTGATGAATCCTAAAAATTTCTATGGATCTTCAAAGAAGTTAAAAATTCCGTTTAGAGAAGCTGTTTTCCCTGTCGACTAATCTCAGTTGTCTGATGTCCGTTATCTATCGTGTGAATTTGATGAAGACTTTATTACATCAGAGTCAGAATCAGAATATGCTAATTCAGAATCGGATAGTGATGTTTCTGATTGTAATGAACAACACCACAGTTACCATTAGACAAAACACATCCGCTACTGCAACCACCACCACCACCAGTACGCCAACCGCAGAAAAAAAAAAACGAAATCTTATTTGGATGATAAAAAAAGCCGATGATGCTGAGAAAATAAATCTTCCATTTCAAAACAGTAACAATAATGAAGATGGTGGTAAAATAATCTCAGATGAGACGATGCCATGTGTAAGAAAATTTCTAAGTGATGAACTTCTTTAAAATATTTTTGATGAGTCTAATAAATATGCCTTACAAAAAAATATAGAGAAGAATTTACATTTGGACAAAAATGAGCTAAAGCAATTTATTGGCATTTTGTTTTTAATGAGTATTGCAAAGCTCCCATCAACACGTGTGTACTGGAGAAAGGAGTTTTATTTTGAAAAAGTTGCCTCAGTGATGACATTAAACCAATTTGAAAAAATAAAGTTGTTTGTTCATTGCACTGACGGCATTCTGCGTCCAGAAAGCTGTACTGACAAGCTTTAGAAGGTACATCCGATCGTCAGCATGCTAAAGGAATCTTTTACTAGCCTGAAAGATGAAGAAATTATGTGTATTGGCGATCAAGTTGTTTTTTTCAAAGGAAGATCCTCTTTGAAACAATACAATCCTCAAAAATCTAAAAAGTGGGGTTTTAAGTTTTATATCTTGGTTAGTGTTGATGGACTTGTTCATAATTTCGAGATACATTCAGCTTCAATTGATGTTTATAAAGGACAGCCTGATTTGAAAGCATCTGGAAATATTGTGATACACTTGTTAGTAAATGTACCAAGGCACAAGCTAATGTTTGACAACTGGTACATTGGATTGGAACTGGTGAAAACACTTTACGATCAAGGCATAGGATGCACAGGAACAGTGCGTACAAAGGGACTCCCAAATGTCAACATGCCCACTGATGGTGAATTAAAAAAAGAAGGCAGAGTTTCAACTGATATCAGGGTTACTAAAGTTGATAATGTTGAACTTCGTGTTGTCAAATGGTTCGATAACAGGGGTGTTGTATTGCTAACAAGTTATGAGGGGGTGAATCCAATAACCATTGTTATCGCTGGGATAGGAAATCCAAGAAATTTGTTCAAGTCGAACGACCACCTATTGTTACTACGTACAACAAATATATTGGTAGAGTAGATCTCCTTGATGGCATGCTGAGTCTGTACAAAATCCATGTTCGATTCAAAAAGTGGTATCACAAACTCATTTGGCATTTTCTTGTCTTGATTGTAGTGTAAGCATGGATACTCTATTGTAGAGACATGAAAAAGGCACAAGCTTTAAAGAAAGATATTCTTCAACTCCGCATATTTAAACTAAAAATTGCATAATGCTTAGTCCAGTCTAATAAGGTTTCAAATAGGCGAGGACGTCCATAAATTTTTGTTGACCATCTTCATAGAGCAAAAAAGAGAAGGGGTGCTGCTGCAAATATACCTAAGCCATCCACTAGAAAAGATAATATTGGTCATTTCCCTTCTTTTATAGATAAAAAGGGTCGTTGTAAATACCCAGGCTGCACTAGAATAACAAAAGCTTTTTATGAGAAGTGTAAAGTTCATTTATACTTTACATCTAATTACAATTGCTTTTCGAAAGTGTCACGAGTATTCTGTGAAAACTAAATTCTGAATGAATTGTTAATGATTATATTTTGATTTTACTTGATTGTTGAATATAATAAAGAAGTAAAAAAAAAAAAAGAGTTTTTATTATTTTGACTTTTATTAGCTATCCTAGAGTTATACCAGATTTGATCCAGGTTGAGCAAATTTAATTTTTGAACACAATTTTTTTGTAATTTATTATCTTTTTGAATTCTTGAATAAGTTTGTCGCTAATTTATGATAATAACTTCTTTTGATACATTATTCTTTCACAGTGTAATTGTTTTAAATTATTACCATCACTGCATATTGCAACAAATCCCAAAAAACCTAATTTATGAGGTACAAACCTTTTTTTTTGATAACTCTTTGTTTTCTCGGACCTAAATGAACGTTTTTATACGTTTTTTAATTTTTTTAATCATATCTCCGATAAATCATGCAATATAGGGTTAATACTATATTTCATTTAACTTACAATCATTTTATTTTATATTTTCAATTAAAAATTCACAATTATTCATTTACTGCTAGACCTTTCGAGAACACTTGAGAATGTCTGTAAACCCCAAACTCATTGTAATTTGTCTCAGCTCCCCTAAGGTTGCGCCAAGAACTCCTAATATTCAATAAAAAACACATTTGGAAACACTGATGGAATGGAAATTTGTAAATGGATTGTACGTATGTAATGAAACTTAACTTTATATGAAGTTTCTATGAAACTTGAAAAAAAAGCAACAAAGTATTTATGGATTTAAAGTCATATTTCCTCCTTATTCCCATCTATTTCTTGTTACTATATTATAAATTTCATATTTACAAATGTATTTATATATTTTAACAATTGAGTTATCGAAAAAAAGTCATTTAAAAATAATCTCGCCAGCTCAATTCTTCTTTAAGGGTAGTTCTTCTAAAAATTATTTATTACATTTTGGTAATATTTTAGAAAACATAACTTTTTTTAAACATTTGATATATTTTTAAAAAGAGTAGGTTTTTCCCATTTTCTTAACAGAAAACCTTAACTGAATCTCGGAAATATTGTTTCATCAAAGAACCATCGACAACAAAGCTTCAAAGATTTTTTTTTATATTCATAAATAAGTTTATAAGTATTTCCTTTTATTGCTGTTATAGAATATATATATATATATATATATATATATATATATATATATATATATATATATATATATATATATATGCGTAAGTATTTATAAAAGCATAAATAATTATGTAACAAATGATTTTTTATTAGCTTTATATCAAATTTTATGAAATTTTATATAAAACTTGTTCTCAGGTTGTCGATCTATAGAAAATGCTTTCTGATTTTCTGTCCATAAAAAAGTCATTTCGAACAAGTTTTGATTTTTTTTATCATTATTATACATAGACTCCACCGTTTCCTTTGCGATGGATTCCTTCATCTTACTTTTGATGAAAAACTATTACTGAAAAACCTCTACTTAAAATAGAAAAGGTATTTCCTTTTATTTCCTGAAATCTTAATGAACCTAATAACTAAAACTAAAAAAGCAGTTTCACTTCATTTACTTTCAAGTAAAAAAGATTATACTTTCTGTTAACCCAGTGAGCACGCCACAAAATATAAACGTTTTATTCACGTATTTTATTCGTGTTTCCGTTTGAAATTCAAATTAAAAGTAAAACTTTGAAATTATATATAACTATATATAATTATATATAATTATATATAATTATATACAATTATATATAATTGTATATAACTATATATAATTTCAAAGTTTTACTACTAATTTGAATTTCAAACGAAAACTTTTAAATCATAATCATCGAACTCGAAAGCAAGTTTCTTAAAGAAACAATAAAAAAGAATAAGATTTCTTTTTTCTTTACATAAAAAACTAATGAAGCTCAAAAGAAATCTACTTCGTTTGCATTTCCTGACTCATCCTTTGGCTTGCCAAAAACGAAAATATTTACGCAGTATTCAAATATTTGCGCACTAAATAAAGAAATGTACTGAATAAATAAATGTTACAAAGCCGGCGCCGCATTTAATAAATTAGCGGAGTATTTGAAACGAAAAGAACAGCGTTCGCAACTATTGATTGTTGCAATAAAGATATTTGAGATGGCCGAACATTTACGACGGCTTTGGAAAATGATCGGAAAGTAAATCATTTTTGAAAATTACGATATGTTTAGTTTTTTTTTAAGAGCTTTGGGTTTTTGTTTTTTTAGAATGAAATTCTTTTTTTAACTCAACTTTTTTTACTTACAACGAGCGTTTTCCGTAACACGGAAAACCCTTCGGCGGCGGAACTTTTAAGCATTCGACAAAAACCATGGCTGAACTTTCGGATGCAATTTTCGAAGCATCTTTAAAGTTTAGTAAACAAAGTATATAAAATATGCGTTTTAGAATGCAGTCTGTCTTTTACTTTAATTTTAAGTTTTCTGAAAAGTGAATGGAACAATTCTCTAACGTCCCTATTAAAAGTAGTTGAAAATAAATGCAATAAAAATTCTTAGTAGTTAAAAAAAAAAGAAGCTTAGCCTACAAAGAATGTCTCTGCTCTATAGAATGTGCAGACTTCTTTCAGCTGAAAAAAATTTTCTAAGATAAAATTTTTTACAACTTAACAATAAAATATGTAACTGATTAATTGAACAAAAAATAAAAGAGATTTAAAACAAACCTAAAGTTTTGCCGAGTGTTTTTTTTACAAATTGATTGCTTAAAACTAAAATTATTACTAATAAAAGAAAGAACATATAGCAATAGAAACTATATAATAGGTATCTTTCATGTGTGTTGTTAAATGTTTTTCGCTGTTTCTGCACTTCTCATGCTTGTTATATTCAACTCTACACCATTTGTTATAAGATTTTTCTTGCAGAAATTTAGGAAATCCTAATTCATTTACTTATTTTGTATCTCTAAAATTAGTTACTGTAAATGTCTGTTCTCTTTTGGTTGGTTTTATATCATGATACAGTTTTTTACTAAAACTCCCTTTAAGTTAATCCAATAAAGGTTAATTTTGTGGATCTAAATTTTTACAGCTTGGGTTTCTTGATTAAATTAACTGGATGTTATGTTTAAATAGCGTCAATTTTCAAAAGCTAAGTTTTTTAAGCATCTTAAAGTAAAAAATGAAACACAATTTAAATTTAGGTGTTAAATGTTACAGGCATTCTTTCATTAATAAAAATTTCTTGTCTTAGGCATTTCTTCATTAATAAAAAGTAAATTAAAATATTTCTTCTTTTTTAAAACTTTTCTAAAAAAAAGAAATTAAAGATTGGGTAAATCCTTTCCTTTATTTTGTGCCCCATCCTTTAAAAAGTTTTTAGATTTCTAAATTCTCACTGAAGGTAGAAACGAGCATAAATTAATTAATAATTCGCACCTTTTTAAGGTGCCCTAGTATTATTAACTTGTTAGTAACTGCTATATGAATACTCGAGGGCAATACCAACCATAATTTTTGTTTACAAAGATCTGCACAAATTTTTTGCACCTTCTTTATGAAAAAAAAGATGTTTCCCAACTTCTCTTCGCTCTCTTTTTTGAGTCAGAACTCAAAATGTGTGCAGAAAATTTCTATATATTTCTTTACAACCATTTACTAGCTGAAGAAAGCTCTTTTAACGCGATGCAGCCGGTTTTTTTTTTTGCCTTTTTGCTGAAAAAAAATACCTAAGTTACAATTTTTACTTTTCTCTTATTTTATTTTATTTTTTTTAAGGAAATTAATTTTTGATTGCGTCACTTTTATGAATTTAACCTTTTCTTGTTTTCTCATTTTTATAACACCTGATAGTCTATTTAAATTTAGTATATTTTGAACAAAATAAATAAGGAACCTTAATAGTAAAAAAGTTTGAGAAACAACGACGTTTAACTTTTTTTGACATGGGTCTCCTCTTTTTGGTCGCAAGATAAAAAGAAAAAGATTTTTTTATTCATCTAATATTTTAGGCATTAAGATTAGTGATTATTCTCTTTCGTGAATGTTTTTTATCTTTTTTGATTTTAAAGATAGAAATTTAAAATGATATTATATATAGGTAAAAGGCGGTTCCAGGACATTGACCCCTTCCCATACTTAAGGATGCATAAAAAATGGTGAACACTTCATATCATGTTCTTGGACAAAAGCAATACTTAAGAGTCGTCTTTAAAAATCAAGAAGAAGTATAAAAATAATCATGTTATTTCTATACCAGTTCTTCAAGATGGTTGTTCTTCGCTTGGTTTATTGCCTTGTTTTGTAGTGTCCAATAGCCAAGGTGTGAATTCCGTCTTCTAAGATGAATCTTTTGTCGTCGTTAGCGCTGAGTGCGACTTTGTTGATTTCTTCGGTGTAGACATCGTGATGACGTGATCGGAAGACGTTCATGGTGGTGAGTTTTTCTTGTTTAGTCATTAAGCAGTCGTAGTAGTCTTGATGAGTGATGTGATTTTTAACAATGCTCTTCTTAACACCTTTGCATTTTTTATGTTCTTGATCATCTATTTCTTCAGGGATGTAGTAAGAGTAGAGTTTGGGTCGAAGACCAACAAACTGCGTGATTTGCTTTCCACCGGTTTCATCTTTAAACTTGCCAATGATCTTTTTATTTTCGCCTACTTTGAATCCAGCGTTTTGAATGGCGGGATGATCTTTAGGAAAGTCGCTCGTGTCAAATTTTTCAAGTACGTCATCAGCAATGTCTTGATAAAAATCATCTGTTTTGATTTCGTAAATGAGCGAGTCAGTGTCGGTCATGAGTAGTTTTGCGCGATCGTCGTATTTAGGTTTGATGTAGTCGTAATGATGCTCAAGCATGAGTGTTTTGCTGATGTCAAGGATGCTCATTCCCAAGTAAACGGGTTTGTCGTAAGTGACTTGTGTTTTCTTCATATGAATTGCGATGAGTTTTTCATCAAAAATGGTGTACCGATCATATCGAGGGCTTTCGGATAATTTTAAGGCTTCTTTTTTAGTGGTGACCAGTTTAATATCGACATGCTTTAGAATATTTTCCATGGTTTTTCCAAACACGGAGTTGTTCATGAGTTTAAAGAATTCTTTTTCAAAGTCGTTTTTAGCGACTTTTCTTTTATTGGTGTTGAGGTCGATGTATTTTTTCATGAAAGGTTCTTCTTCAAAGGTGATTCCTCGATGAATTTTGGTGATGACTAAACCCAATCGTTCATAGAGTTTTAGGTTTTCGTGATGAACGACGTATTTTTCTTTGTTGTTTAAATTGGGAACGAGCTTATTCACTTTTCCAATGGTTAGTCTTTCAGGAGCCAAAGGATAGTCGTTGTGTAAATCGTGAAGCTCTTCAGGATAATCTAAATCAACTTCGAGAATGCAAGGCATGGATTTCCAATTTAAAAGTTCCTCTTCAGTCATCCATCTGAATTCTCTAACAGGAAGAGGTTTGCACATAGCCCATCCATAAAGGTTATTAGCGTCTAAGTACTGAATGAATTTCGATGGTTGTGAAGGATCATAGTTTTTCATGTATTTGTTATTAGCGTTTCCAAGTCGGTTTGAGATCATGCATATTCCGCCGCGTATTCCTTTTTGGATCATGTTGAGCATATCAATATCGGTTATTAAGTCCAATTTAATTTTAGTTTCCTTTAACATGGCGTCCCAAGCCAAACCAGGAGAGGTGTAATGCCAAAGAGGGTCTAGACCGTAATTTTCTATGCAAGTGTCTCTGAAATTTTCAAAGACATCAGCTAAAATGAGCACGTCTGAGATGTTGTACAGCTCGTGATAATCTTTAAACGTTTTGCATCCAAATACGTTCCAAACGTTTTGCGCATGCGCGTAGTCTTCATCGCTGATGTGTTTATCGTCTAGTTTAGAGTAAAAGGCTTCTTTGGGTGGCAATTGTGTTTCAGAGAATTTTTTAATGGAGTCCACCCAGTCATAAGGGTAAACACCTTTTCTTAATAGCAAATCTCGTTTTGCTCCGCTGTGGAATGAATTTAAGTTTTTGCACATGATGTCTCCTTTTTTAGATCTTCTATGAGCGCAATCTTCACAATTGTCTTTACATTTGCATTTTTTACCTTTCTTAACCATACAGTCCTTTTTGCATGTTTTTGGATCTAATTTTGAGCACTCCTCACACAAATCTTTAACAAGGTTGTCAGTTAAATCTTTTAAAGGGCTTGACATGAACCTGTAGCTGTCAACGAACCGTAAATCTCTATACACTATTTTTGGTTTACCTTTATTATTAATAGAATCTCTCACTTTGATGCTTTTTGAGAAGCTGATGTATTTTTCTTCGTTATTAGGTATACAAGTGATCTTTCCTTTTTTTCCACCTAATCTCTTGATGAACAAATGGCTGTCATAGCCAGACAAGTTATGAAAGACAACGGGAAAATCGTCATCGTTTTTCATGTTGATGATGGCATTTTTGTCTTTTAGCTCTTTAGACAGCTCCATGTAGGAAGAACCCTTGAAAGGTTCATAATCGATAAATCTGATATCCATTCTTAAAATCTTCGACAAGACGCAATTGGATCCCATCTTGTTGTAATTAGCGCTTCGCTCCAAGATTTTTTCTTCCATTTGACTCACAACCGTTCTTACATCTGTACCCTCCAATATAATTTTCAAGTTGGATGAAAAGTTGGCCATCTGAGTAGTCTCTTCACCTGTTAAGATGCTTACGCGAATCATTTCACAGATTAAAACAATTCTTACCTTTGTGTTTCTTTCTCCTGCTATGGTTTGAATGACCGACTCTCTCACCAAGTTTAAAAAAGGAACAATGTCTTGGTATCGAGAAGAAGGTGTGTAAGAAATTAGTCTAGCAGCACGCTCCGCTGAATGTTCAGTCATATTAAACTTTACTGTAAATGGTTTTGGCGCGGGATGTTTATACACTGTTTTTAATACAAGTGATTTGATAGACTTTATCTTTTCATCGATTTGTTCAACTGATTCGCTTACATTCTTCTTGACTACTTCAGGAACGTAGGGATCTATCCATTCTTTAATATCATTAAACTTATTTACAACATATGACGTCACACTTTTTGCAACTGCTGTCAGACTTGAAAAAAATGAAGGTCTTGGAGCAGGAACCGGTCTAGGTGTTGACCTTTGTTGAATGACCTTTGTTGAATAACCTTTGTTGAATCGATAACTAGTGTGTTAAGAATAGAGGGTTCATCTCTTGTCATCCTATTTTGCAAGAGAGTAAAAGGTTCGAATGAAATCAAGTCGTCAGACCTTGGCCTTTGAGCAGGCACAGGTCTTTCAGAACCAACAACAAACCTTACTTTTGTCGGTTTTACAGAAACTTTTACAGCTGGTTGAACAAACCTAACCACGGTAGGTATTTCATTAACAGGCAACGATCTTGCCTCAGTCGTTCGTCTACGAGGAGCAGGACCATACCCAATGATAGGTCTTGTGTTTTTTATTGCCTCAACAAGCTCTTCCTTGGTCATTCTAGTATAGTCTTTTATAGCTCTTTCTTTAACATCCCTTCTTAATGATGCCATTGATACTTTTCGATCTTTCACAGTTTTACTTTCCATTTTTATTACGGAAAGATTTTTCTTTATACCACTTTCAATTTTTCGCTCTTTAGCGGTAGTTTTTGCTTTTTGCTTTTTAGCATCAGTTTTATCACCCATTTTATTAATGGAAAGAAAATTTTTTTCGATGCATTCAAGTTTTCGCTCTTTAGTAATTAATTCTGGTTTTGAAGAATAGATACTCATTTTTATTATACTAAGATTTTCTTTAAGTCAATTCAATTTTTTTAAATCTTGGCACACTTTCAGCATATTTTCTTCTTCGAATAGTTTTTACCGTTTTTTTAATTCTCCCGTGAAAAGAATTAAAAAATTGTTTAGAAAGACGTGAATACATATTTTTAATCTCTCTAATATGTTCAGTGATTTTACGACAATTATTACGTCCGCTAGCATTTAGTTTCCAATTTGTTCCGATCAGGAATTTATTACGCAGATAAATGTCTTCTTTTATATTTCTGATCACTTCTTCAAAAGGTGCTACTTCAACCATTTCTTTGAAAATGATTCGATGTTCCTTTGGAAGTTTTCTTATGTTTTTTAGAAATTTAAGCAAACTTTTTGATTTAGCCGTATCAGAAGTTGGCTCAAAGCTATCATCAAGAGCATTTAAAAGATCATCCTTTTGCATGCTTTCCATCTTTTTATTTATGCCAAGAACTTTATTTAAGTCAATTTTTTAACATGACAAAAGTTAAAAAATCAATTTTGCTGCTTTTTACGTTTTTCAAGCTTTTCAGAATTTAAAAATTCAATCTTGATTCCATTATCCACCTTTCCATCTCGACGCTCTAAATATCTCCATCCACATCCAGTTCCTGCCATCGCTTTGTAAAGAGACTTGTATTCTACCACCTCACCCGTTTCAATGTTGGTTATTCTCACAGTGATGGGTTTTTTCTTAACTAAACTAAGCCATTCCCATTTTGGATCAACAGGTTTTTTTTCTTTTGGAGGAGGCTTTACTTTTTTTTCTTTTGCTCTTTCTAAAATCTCATCTTTACTGATCAAATTATTTTCAACCGCAAGCATCATCAACGTTATTAAATCATCTGCTGTTTTACTAACGCCGTTTTCATTCAACAAATTTTTCAAATACGATGTTGTATATCTCATTTTATTATAACAAGATTTTTTTTAAGTCAAATCAAAAATCATGATTCTTTAGAATACTCTCCAATGACTGGTCTTGTGTTTTTTATTGCTTTCACAAGCTCATCCTTTTTCATTTCTGAGTAACTCTTTATCGCATGGCTTTTACCTAATTCACGCAATTCTTTTACCGTTTTGCTATCCATTTTTTATTCAGATTAAAAACTAATAAACAGCAGTCATGTTGGTTCCGTCTGAAACAAATTTAAGCAATTTATCAGAAATAACCACTGCAAAAATAACTGTATTTGCAATAGTTGAAGTTCGAAATTTAAGGTTTACCACTAATTCAGCTGTTTCCGACGTCATTCTTTCTTTTTGCTTGCTGATATCCACAAAGAACAACGGATATAGTTTTATATATTCAAGCAAGCTTAACCCAGATTGACAAACAAGTTCATTTGTGCCGTAATATTTTTCATCAAAAGAGAACGCATCTGAATAAGCCATAACCACTCTCTTTTCTCCAAAATTCAAGTCGTAATTGTAATTTGGATACTTTATTCCATTAACAGTCACGTAAAAATTGCTAACATCGCAATGGTCGAATAGTGACGGATTAACTGTTTGACTGGAATTTCTGTTTGTCTGAAGTCCGAACAAGATAAATCTTGGAATGCTTTTGTCGGTGACTCTTCCAAGCGACCAGGTAAATTCTGTTTGACCGGCTGGAATAAGCTGTCTTTCACATTTGTTTGATTTATAAGCCACTTGAATGGGGATTTTTTGAGCTATTAAACTCATGAAATCAGTCTTTTTCGAAATATCCAATTCAACGCGAGGCATATAAAGTCTGATTTTTTTAAGGTTGATCATTCCTGCACTAACACTTTCCGCTCTATAAATTGCTTCATCGCATTCTTTCTTTGTAAAGGTGATGGTATGTCTAAACCCATAAACAACTTTGTCATAGGTTTCGCAAAATCCAAAAATGTGCTTCAACGGAATTTTAAACGAAAAAGCTCCAACGGATGTAGTGTCTGCAAACAAGTGGTCTCGTCTAACATTGAATCCTGAATTTCCAACAAGATTTGACGTATCCATATACCACACCTGTTTTAATCCATCAGCAAACTGAAATCCATAAGGATATTTCATCAATCCAAGTATGGTGGTGGCTGGACCTGGATACATCACTCTTTCCACTTGCTCTCCCGACAAGTCATAAGTCACATCATTAAACAAATACATCAAAGCGTTGTTCACCAGTGCAATGTTGTCTTTAGCATCCTAAAAGGTTCCATCGCTCTTTTTCAACACTCCTTCAATAAGAATGTAAGCCTCTGATGGTACTGTTTGAATCGATTGGCAGTCAATCTCAAAAGTAATCGTGCCTGAAGAATTTAAATCGAGATTGGTTGGAAGGTACTCAAAAAAATCAACTTTTTCAATACCAATATCATACTCTGGGTTCTCAGTAACTCTTAATCGCTCAGTACTTATCATTTTTTATATAATAAAAAAATTATTTAATTCATTTAAATGTCTCTCATTGCAAGACATTGCAAGTTTATAACAAGTCATTGCAACAGAATGCTATCTTCATACTATTTTCATGCCCTGCCCCATTTTCACCAGGTCTTGAATTCGAATCGCGTTCTTTTTAGACATTTTCTTACTTTGAATAGATGAACCAGTCTTTATTTTCTCAATGGTCTTTTTACCTTTATCAATAGCCACATCTCTAGCAGTGGAAATGGCTGAAAGGGCTAACTCTGTCCCAGCAGATTTTACAGCTGTAATCGCTTCTTGTCCAATTTTACTTGTAGCAGCATTTTTAAGCAAATTCACTGCTGCTTTTGACACACTTGACGCAGCTGCTCTTTTTATGAAATTTTTAATCATGTCTACAATACCACCTCCTCCAACAACGTTCTTTTTCACATATCTTCTTTTGTTCACAATGAGCATTTTTTTAAAAAAATCTATTTTTTTAAATAATTTTATCAATAGTCCTCATTAACGATTTATATTCCTCTTTATTAATCTCCCCTTGTCTCAACAGCTCATCGCAAATAGCAACAGCCTCATTTCTTGATCCTGTATTCCCAGCATGCCAAGCAGCAATACTCAATTCAAGCTTTTCTACCAACGCATTAGGATCTCCTGGAAGAATAATGACACCACGACCTTTTTTACCTTTTTCAATACGCATCATTTTTTCCCAAATAGGAGCAATAAGTTGCTGATACTTTGGTCTTCTTGATGATTTTGGTTTATGCGGTTGCGAATCAGATCTTATAGCATCACTATCTATTAAAATTTTTTCATAATTTTGCAAATCTTCATCGGTATAGCTCTTTGGTATTGTTAATTCAGTCATCAGCTCCCAAAGACCTTTTGTTCCTTCATACCTTTCATCACCAACAATGATATCATTTACATCCACTTTCACCTCCCTTTTTCCAATGTACATTTTATCTCCAACTTTGTTCACTTCGAAAGGCCTTTTCTTTTTTTGATCGACTGACAGGCTTTTGATCATTTTTTCATTGCTTTCAATCAGAGGCTTGTTCAAATTAGCTTGAAAATTCGCATCATAAATATTTTCATTCAAACTATCCTGATATATTCTTTTTCTTCTGTCATTAATTTCTTTCACAATTTCATCCCTTTTATTTGGGTCTTGTATTTTAAAGAAAAACATCTTTTTAAAATACGTGGAAAAAAAACATAAATTGGTTTTACGACTACGTTGATCCTTTCTTAAAAAGGTTATTGAACGTTTGAATGGCATCTTCTCTTCCTTTTTGAATCAAGTTTTCTTTAGTAACTTCATCTATTTCCTTTTTTGTTTTAGTTCTTATTTCCTCTGTTAAGGATTTAAACTTTTGAAGCTCGTTTAAAATCAATTCATACTCTGAATCGCTTATTTTTCCGTCTATCAACGCTTTGGAAATGTGTTCGCTGATCGTGTTTAATTTAGACTCGGCCAACACTTTGATCTTTTCATGTTTTTCCGCTTTCAATGCCAGTTTTTTGTTAACCTGTCCTCCTACAATGGATAAAAACCCCATTTCAATAGCTACACCTTCACACGCAATTGCTGCAGGACTAGCAATAATGGTTGACAAAA
Source organism: Hydra viridissima (assembly GCF_058129835.1). Classification (NCBI taxonomy): domain Eukaryota; kingdom Metazoa; phylum Cnidaria; class Hydrozoa; order Anthoathecata; family Hydridae; genus Hydra; species Hydra viridissima. Next base: position 861,656 of record NW_028324308.1, on the reverse strand, counting down.
GTCCTATTCCAGTCACACCTAAAGCAATGCATAAGGCTTGCATCGTATTGTCCACATTCGAAATGATTCTGAAAACGCGATGGTACTTTTTGCTGAGATGAACTCGCTTTGCTTTTTCACTCTCTATCTCTTTCTGAATCTCGCTTATTTTATGAAGACGGTAAACATGCCCTCCTTCTTCTATAGGAGCTGATGGAAGAACTGGATAAAGTTTTTCATTCAATATTTCCATTTTTATTAAGCGAAAAAAACTATTTTAAATCAATGTAACTAATCTTACAAAGTTTTTCTCCTTTTTTAACAATCACGTCCTGTTTGCTGTTACTATTCACGTCCATAATAACATCATCTACAGACTCTGAAATGATAACTTCGTTTTTTCTATAATTCAATTGATCAGTAATTTTATTCATTAATGTTATCACTGCAACACCTTTCTCCAAATTCAGCCCAATGGATAAAGCTATCATTGTATGTGAGAGAGCAACAAATTTAATGTCTTTCTGGGCAAAAATCTCATATTGTTCGTTAACGTTGAAATAAGGTGGATGATCTAACGTTTTCGTAGACACAATAATGTTACTCGGTCTTCTTTCCTCCAACTCTCTAACCCTCTCTTCCAAAATTTTTAATTGCAAATCCAAACTGTGAACTTTTGCTGATACAACATTTCTAAAAAACTTGTGAGGAGCATGCATTTTACATATTAAAAACAAATTTTTAGATCATTTTTGCAAACTTAACAATTCATTATTATCCACCCATGAATTAAACGAGTCTGGATATTCCAACCATTTGACTAACGACTTGCTCTTGGTTTTGCGAATGATTTTTTCAATTCTGAATATGTCTTGTTGCGTCTTTTGCATCTCCTGCTCGTAAAAGGTGCCTTGAATTTCTTCACCGTTAGCGTCAGAGATTTTATACGTAGGCGGATTCGTATACTGAACTTTTGACACTGTAAAAACCTCCTCAGTCCATCTCGGCGTATACCCTTTTTCAAAATGAGACTTCTTTTTTACGATCCTCACTTGATCGCCTATGGAAAATTTTGGTTTTGCTGGTAATGTTTGATCCTTTCCATACAGATTCCACCATACCCTACCTTTATTCTTTTCATCGCTGGCATCCAATGGAGTCATTTTGATGGAAGAGTGCTTTGTGTTGTTGTAATTTTTCACCATCTCATCTAATACGTCAATATATTTATTGGTATTGTTGGCTGAAAAATATTTAAACATTCTCTCTTTCATCGTTCTGTTCCATCGCTCTACAACAGAACTTTTTTCCTCGTTTTCAGTGGAATACAATTGCACACCCAACGCTCTCACGTGCTTGTTGTAAAACTCTTTTCCTTTATCTACCCACAATTTGACGCATTTTCTTTCACCAAAAATCTTTTTCAACGATTCTGCCACTTCAAGACCCGTTTTGCTTTTTAACGGAACGATCCATCCATACTTTGAAAACACGTCAATCACCATTAGCAAATATTTTACGCCCTTGTTGAATTTTGAAAACGATTGCATGTCCACCAAATCTGCGGCCCATATTTCATCAATGTTGTTTACAATCACCCTTCTTCTTTTAAAATGATGAATCACCGGTTTATGAAGCTCCTCTGCAAGCTGATCCGTCCATTTCAAATCACTCACACCCAATCCAAATTTAGCTTTGGCTTTGATGATGGGAGCGATAAGTTTTCTTTCGTTCATTTCTTTTTGAGTGGGATTGGGAATCGAATTCATTTCTTCAAGCATCATTCGATCTGCTAAATTTCTGTTTTGTCGGTCGTTAAAATATTTATAAGCTAAATCGTGGTGATATGCAGCATTGTCTACTCTATCCACCGGTTTGCTCCAATCTTGATACATGTCCGTGGAAGTGAGTCTTTTGTCTAAATTGGTTCCAGGTCCTGCAAAATTCATCCCTGGAACGTGCATTTCTCCTGGAAACTTTGCCCATGGAAGTTTTATTTTGTTAGAGAGCTTGTTGATCGATTCCACCAAGTCTCCTCCATTGACCGCATGCGAAGATGATCCTTTGGGCGTATGCGAAGAAACAAACTTGCATTTTGTTATCCCACAAGAGTTGCAAGTCCCTTTCAACATAGGTCTGTTGTTTTTTGTGATCTTGTTTTTCAAGTGAATGGTTTCAGTCTCTCTTCTACACTTAACGCAGTACATTTTAACATATATAAAAACTTTTTAAATATAAAAAATGGAAGTGATGAAATTGTCGTGTAAAATTGGGAAAACCAAAAGAAACAACAGCAAGCTTTTACCGAGAAGCATTCGAGGAATCATCGTTGGAAAGTCTGGATATGGAAAAACAACGTTGCTGCTCAATCTACTTCTCAGACCGGGATGGCTAGATTACAACCGATTGTATGTCTTTGGAAAATCCCTTTTTCAACCTGAATACAAAATACTCAAAAGATCCTTCGAAAATAAACTTCCTAAAAAGGATATTGTTGATTTGTTAACGGATGATGTACAAGACGAAATGGAAAAATTGAATTTAATCCATGAAGATGTTATTAACGATCTTTCAAAAAAATATTCCGACAATGATGATATGGAGTGTCAATTCTTTGAAACTGCTGACGATGTGCCTGAACCTGAATCCTTAGACTCGACCAAAAACAATTTGATGATCTTTGACGATTTGCAATTGACCAATCAAAACAAGTGCGAAAAATATTACATCCGAGGAAGACACTCTAACGTCGACTGCTTTTATCTCGCTCAAAACTATTTCGAGATTCCAAGACATACCATCCGAGAAAATGCCAACTTTATTTGCCTCTTTAAACAAGACCAAAAAAGCGTTAATCACATTTATCAAGATCACGTTTCGTGCGATATCAAAATAGAAGAATTTAAAGCCTTTTGCAATCATTGCTGGAATGAACCTCACGGATTTGCCGTTATTGATCTCTCTTCTAAAAAGAACGAGGGAAAGTACCGAAGCGGGTTTGACAATTTTTTATTTTTCTAAAACAATTTAAAAAATAATTCTTATTTAAAAAAATGACAGGTATAATAATCGATGTAGATGGAAAATCAAGTGTTATCACCACTGATTTTTTGGATAAAATCGTTTTTGACGAAGGAAAAAGTTATGAAATGGCTTTTCTCGGCTTGGAAACGTACAATAGCATTCCAAACATAAACAGTAAAAACAATTCGTTCAAATACAGCATGAACAATGGTGCTCATTGGGAAACCATTATCGTTCCTGATGGAAGCTATGAAATTAAAGACATCAACGACTATCTGCAAAAGTCCATTTTAAACACGATAAAAACAGCTCAACGTGGAAGCTATATCATCGCAAATAAAATTAACTACTCTTCAAACAACCTTCAAATTGGAATCAATCTTAATACTTTAAAATCAAGCATTAAACTTGGTATGAATTATCTGATTGACTTTGACGTGGAGAACAGCATCGCCTCAGTTTTAGGGTTTACTAAAAGAAAATTAAATTCCAATTCCGAATACGAGTCTGATCATATTGCTAAAATTTTAAGCTGCAACACCATCAGAATTGTTAACAACGTTATCGGATCATCCTACATTAATGGAACTCAACTCAATTGCATCTACTCCTTTTATCCTAATGTTAACCCTGGTTACAAAATCATCGAAAGACCAATGCATTTGATTTATCTTCCTGTTAAGCTTCTTGAAATTTCAACCATGGTTACTCGCATCATTGATCAAAATGGAGATTTAATCGATTTTCGCGGTGAGGACATCACGATTCGTTATCACATTCGAGAAGTGAAATAAATAAATTTCTTAACTCTATAAAATGTATCAAAACATTAAACTCAACATCTCGCAAGGACAAGCTGATAAAATTAGAAAAGCCGTTCGAGACAAAACTGTTGCTAGCATAAAACTCACTCATCAAGACTTGAACGGCAAACATGTTCTTGCTGTCACTAGCACACAACTCAACCAAATTAGAAAGGCCTACGAAGCTGGAAAAGGTGTCACCCTCAAACTCAGCAAAAAACAACTCATGCACAACGCAAAAGTGGAAGGAGGATTCATCGGTGCTCTTTTACCTTTATTAGGAACTCCTGCCTCTCGTGCAGCTCCAGTACTAGCAAAAGGTTTATTGGGTGGACTTGCTTCATCTGCTGGCTCTGCTATGGTTGATTCTATCGCTGGACGAGGTGTCAATCATAATAAATCCAAAACATTTTACTTGAGCAAAGATGGAAAAGGTATAAAAATAACCAAATTTGGCTCTGGCTTATTCTTAAAACCTTGGATTGGAAATACTCAAGGCGATGGACTCTTTGTTAAAACTGAAAAAGGACTCTTTGTTAAAACTGGAAAAGGACATGAAATAACAGGAGGATTCATCGGTGCTCTACTCCCCTTGCTCGGTACGCTTGCAACCACTCTTATTTCTGGTTCTGGTTTACTGCTCGGTCCCAATTCACCCTTCAATAGCATACCCATTTTAGGCTCCATTCTCTAAAAATTCGAAGAATTTCCATGAATGATTTAATTTAAACTTTTTAACAAATTTAAAAAATGATTAACGTTGAAGGAATTGTTTTACCCAACGAAGCCTTAACCAACTTTCAACTGATAAAGGCTGCTAAACAGTTAAAATTAGAAAACTTTCGAGGCGTTCTTGTAAGAGACGAGTTACCAAAAAAAACCAAGAAGTAAAGAATGTGGCATTGCAAACACTGGTGACTCAAGCACTGGAGGATTTCATTGGGTGTGCTGGTACAAAGACGGCGATAAGAAATACAGCTTTGATTCTTATGCTCAACCCCCTCTTGTCGAACTGGTTGACAACTTAAAAAGCCCCGTTTATTACAACAGCGAAAGAGTACAGTTTGGTCATACCTCTTATTGCGGTCACTTGTGTCTTTACGTCCTGAAAAAATTGAATGAAGGTCTTGACTTTCAAAGCATTATTAACACCTTGTGGTAAACAGGAAGAAAAATTGAATTGGCTTAAAAAAAATCACGGCAGAAATAAAAAAAGATGGAAGATTTAGTAAAAACTATACCTCAAGACTTTGATCAGTGGGATTCAGATCGAGTGGTTACTTTTTTAAACGCTCAATTTAATATCATTTTCAAGAGTTGCCAATTAAGCGCTGGTCAACAAATTGGTTACGCTAGACAATTAGGTCGTTGGTGTCGAATGCATCCCAATGTAAAAGCCCACAACAGCCGAAATGGTGTCATGTACTGCAATGATAAATGCCAATGTTCTTTTTAATTCTTTTGAAGAATTGAAAATCATCTCACTCATCAAGACTACTACGACTGCTTAATGACTAAACAAGAAAAACTCACCACCATGAACGTCTTCCGATCACGTCATCACGATGTCTACACCGAAGAAATCAACAAAGTCGCACTCAGCGCTAACGACGACAAAAGATTCATCTTAGAAGACGGAATTCACACCTTGGCTATTGGACACTACAAAACAAGGCAATAAACCAAGCGAAGAACAACCATCTTGAAGAACTGGTATAGAAATAACATGATTATTTTTATACTTCTTCTTGATTTTTAAAGACGACTCTTAAGTATTGCTTTTGTCCAAGAACATGATATGAAGTGTTCACCATTTTTTATGCATCCTTAAGTATGGGAAGGGGTCAATGTCCTGGAACCGCCTTTTACCTATATATGATATTCAACTAATTTAGTGGATTCTTAAAAATCAGTTTCAACTAAGTTCAGGTTTAAAAAGAATTTACTTTTTAAACTTAACCTGAAATTATTTTTTATTCATTTTCATTTTATTTATAAAGTGTAAAAACACAAAATATAGATTTTTGAAAGGAAAGTTTGATATTAGAAGATTTTTATCGAAATCATGAAAATCAAGGTTTATGAATCGCCTCAGTAAATAAACCAAATAAGGTTTAATTGGCGCAATATTAGCAATCAATACAACCAATCAGGAAAAAAGTACACTTATAACGGGTGGTTACTAAAAATCCGGACTAACTTTAACTGAATTTTAAATGCCACAAGCTAAATCTTTTTTTTTCATGCTTATATCCAATTTAAAGCTTATTTAATTCTCTATAACTTAGTTTACTTGTTTTTAGATAATAATAATTAAGAAAATAATGATGGCCAAGCAAGAAGAGGTAAGAAAACGGATTTACGAGTTCTATTTGAATAATAAATTGCAAATTAAAAAGTTCACAGTAGCTCACCTCAATGCTGAAAAAATACCAAGAAGCACTATCTATGATATAATCAAACGTGTTGAGAATGATTCTGGGTACAAAAGAGTGCAAGGAACTGGTCGTGTGGGCAAAATCATGACCCCTAAGAGTATCAAGTGCCTGAAAACCATATTTGATCACAGTGACCTAGTTTCGATGAGGCAAGCTGGTCGAAAATATGGATGCAGTCATTCACATATCATTAAAACTCTTGCCAAATACACTGATATCAAAAGTTTTAAAAAACAGGGTATACCTCATTGACAAGAGAATCAGAATTAGCGAATCAAAACCGGCATTGATCGTCTTTATCGTGATTTTAAAGGAAAATCGGTCATCCTTGACGACGAGTCTTACTTTACGCTATCACACTCAACAACTAATGGAAACAGCACCTACTACTCTAGCAACAGAGACAAGACTCCACCAAGTGTTAAATATTGCAAAAAGCTCAAGTTCGAACCCAAGGTGCTTGTCTGGCTGGTCGCTTCTGACAAAGGTATTTCAAAGCCATTTTTTGTCCCCAGCGGCCTTGCAGTCAATAAAGCTATCTATGAATTTAATTGTATAAAGAGAAGATTAGTGCCGTTCATCAACGCTCATCATGCCAATAGTAATTATATATTTTGCCGGACCTGATGTCATCGCATTATGCCAAAACCGTGACCAACTGTTATGAGACTCATAACATCAATTTTATCAAAAAAGTTGACAATCCGCCAGCCATACAGGAGTGTCGTCCAATAGAAGACTTTTGGGCTATTTTGAAAGGCAAGTGTATGAGAGTAACTGGCAAGCAAAAGACGTGAAGCAACTACAAACCAGAATAAAGGTTTGCCTGAAAAAAATTGACCTTAACCTTGTATTTTCACTTTTTGGGTCAACTCGTGTTAGAGTTGGCCGAATCCGAAGAAACAGACTGGTTGAAGACAAACTTAATTAAATTAAATAAATAACTAAAAACTCTTTTTAATGATAGTTTTATTTAATCTCTACCATAAAAACTATGGGAGTAATTGCCCATGAAAGTTTGTCCGGATTTTTAGTAACCACCCGTTAATTAAAAGAAAAGCTCTTAAAACCGAAGCTCTTAAATGTAAACGTTAAGCTCGCAAATGTTAATTCTTATGTTGGAGTTTTTCAGTTTGAAACACTCTTTTGTAGGTAATTAACACATTTGTTAACAATCGAAAACTTTTAAAAGTTAAAGCAGCTTGAGTTACACTTCAAAATGTTTTTTTTTTTCTTTTTTTTTTTGGGTTCATCGAAAGCAGTGATCTAACAGTGATGCATAGGACTTATATATGTTTTTTTTCATTCTACGAGGTTGCCTCTCTAAATCAAAATCTTTAGAAGTCGACTTCATTTAAAAAAAAAGTTTTCTGCCAGACATCAATATGGTTTACTGTAATTTAAACAAACTTTCAACATCCGCTGATTGGATGATTATTAAATGATGGTTTGGATGATTATTCAACGGATTTTGACGAATTTGGACGATATATCAAGGAAAGTTGAATTTACGCAAGCAAGCATTATCAGGCGCAAATTTTGTCAAAACTATAGACTGCTGTGTGTTTAAAGCCTGGATTTTTGAAGTATTCACTTACGGAAGAAATAATAACAACAGTTATATATGCTGAAATAAAGTTTCTGATAAGGATGAGATCTGCAAGGATAATAAAAGTAAGAATGACATAAATTTTTTTCCAATATCGAATTTGTGTGAGAGAAAAATATAAAAGCTGAGAATATTTGTGGTTTTATGGAAAAGTTTTTTCATGGACAGTGTCTCAGAAAGTAAATGTCGGATATCATAAGTTTGTTGGGAATCATAAAATTGTTGGGTATCATAAGATTGTTAAATACATGAGGCATTTTGAGATTTTAATTTTTGATTACAGGTTGGTGAAAAGACCATGACCTCATGACCATGACCTCATGACCATGACCTCATGACCATGACCTCATGACCATGACCTCATGACCATGACCTCATGACCATGACCTCATGACCATGACCTCATGACCATGACCTCATGACCATGAACTCATGACCATGAACTCATGACCATGACCTCATGACCATGACCTCATGACCATGACCTCATGACCATGACCTCATAACCATGACCTCATGACCATGACCTCATGACCATGACCTCATGACCATGACCTCATGACCATGACCTCATGACCATGACCTCATGACCATGACCTCATGACCATGACCTCATGACCATGACCTCATGACCATGACCTCATGACCATGACCTCATGACCATGACCTCATGACCATGACCTCATGACCATGACCTCATGACCATGACCTCATGACCATGACCTCATGACCATGACCTATATTCATTTATTAAAAAAAGGTTGATAATTTTTATTATTTGATTTAAACACCAAACCAAGGGCACCCTTAATTAATTTGCTAATTTAAGTTTTCCCTTGAATTTCTAACTTATTTACTGATTTAAATTGGTTATATAAATTCGTTCTTCAATATCTTTTTTTAGTTTTGCTTTCAAACTTCTTTTGTATTCTTTTTAAGATTCATTAAAGTTATTCTTTGAAATTCTTATTTAAGTTTCTTCATTTAAATCTCTTCATTTAATATCTGCTTTAAATTTCTTTAAAATTCTTCTTTATTATTCTTCTTCAAACCTCTTCACGCTTCTCTAAATTTCTTTATAATTCTTCTTCAAACTCCTTTCAATTTTTTCTTTCAGCATCTGGAAACTTTTTATCCATGTTTTCTCTTTAAATTTCTTATATCATTTTCCATTTTAAACTTCCTTTTAAATATTCTATTTTGTTTTTTCTTTATTTTATCTCTTTAAGTCTCTTTTTTAAAAATACTTTACTTAAATTTTTTTTTTTTTTAAGTTTATTTCTAAACTTCTTATTTAAACTTTTATCTAGTTTTCTAATTTAAATTTCCTATTTTAACGGGTGACAACTAAAAAACGAGACTGGATTTAAAGACACATATCTTCTCAAAGATATAAGATTTTAAAAATAGGAAAACTGTTTTAGAAGGTATTTTTATTCTAGTTTTTAAATATTTTATTTGTTTTTAGTTTTTATAGAAAAATGAATAAAAAAATAAATTCAAAACAAGAAGAGATTAGAAAACGTGTGTATGAATTTTATTCAAATTACAAAAATGCTGGTAAAAAGTTCACTTATGACCACTTTAAAGTTGAGAATATACCTAAAAGTACTATCTACAAGATAATTAAACGTGCTGAAAGTGAATCTGGGTACCAAAGAGTTCAAGGAAGTGGAGTAAAAGCTAAAAAAATGACCAGGACAAACATTGAAAGGCTCAAACTCATGTTTGACCATAAAGACGGAGTTTCTCAACGACAGGCAGCTAAAAAGTTCAACTGTACTCAGCAACACATTAGTAAAACATTAAAAAAAAGAACAAATATTAAGTCAAGAAAAAAAATGACGATTCCAAAACGCTCTGACCAGCAAAAAGCAGCAGCTAGAACTAAGTGCAGTCGATTATGTCAGAAATTCAAAAATCGTAAACCAATGATTGACGATGAGTCTTATTTCACGTTAAATCACTCCAGTATCAATGGAAATGATATATTTTATACTAGTGATGTAAAATCTACTCCATCTACAGTTAAATGCCAAACAAAACAAAAGTTTCAAAAAAAATTACTTCTATGGATTGCTTTTTCTGAAAATGGAATTTCTCGTCCTTATTTTGTACCAAGTGGACTGGCTGTAAATCAAAAAATCTATTTAAACAAATGTATTAAGAAGAGACTTATTCCATTCATCAATAAGTATCATTCAGATGGTGCATATGTATACTGGTCAGATTTAGCATCATCTCACTATATAAAAACAGTAATCATGTACCTAAACAAGGAAAACGTGCATTATGTTGAGAAAGCGGATAACCCTGCAAACTTGCCAGAATGTCGTCCTATCGAAAATTTTTGGAGTATTTTGAAAGGCTTTGTCTACAAGAATAATTGGCATGCAGAAAATCTTAAAAAATTACGTTCTAGAATCAATTATTGCCTTAATAAAATTGATATTGAGCTCATACGGAGCCTAGCTCAGTCTATACCAGGCCTAGTTGATAAAGTCAGAAGAAATGGTTTAATTGAGAACAACTGATTATATATATAAAAACTAGAATAAAAATACTTTCTAGAACATTTTTCCTTTTTGTTTTATCCTACTTCTTTAAAGAGATATGTGTCTTTAAATCCAGTCTCGTTTTTTAGTTGTCACCCGTTATATCTTTCTTTTTTAAATTTCTCATATAACGTTTTTATACAAATTTCGTTTTTGTATTTCTTTACTTAAACTCGTTTTTAAGTTTTAACATTAAATATTATCTTTTCTTCAAATTTAATACTCAAACTATGTGCTTAATGTTCTTTTTACAATTTTATTTATGTTTTTTATCAAAAATATTAACTTAAATATGTCAAGAAATTTGTTTAATATACTAAGAATAGTCGTTCAGGAACCATAAGACTAACAAAAAAAGGTAATAGGAAAAAAGCATTTAAACCAGTTTTGCTTTCCTCAGTGTGAGAACTGCAGTTAAACCTTTTTTTCCCCCTTCGCCAAAATAATTAGATAAAAGCATGCCAGAGGAATATTTCGTTTTTTAAAATTTTTATCTTTTCAAAATTGCATATTTTTTTTTCATTTCACATAAACCAAAAAATCAGCATACATGTTTAAGAACTAGTAAAGAATTTTAACTAAGAGTAGTTTTTGAGCTTGATAACTGTTATGTAAAATAAGAGAAATACTGCAGTTTTTTTTTCATATTTTTCATATTTTTGAAGTCATTTTTTGCATTACAGTTTGTTTCTTTCAGTGAAATGTGAATTAAATATTAACAAAGCCTAAACCATCAAAAAAATGCCTGAATGACCGAGCTTGAAACAAAACTCATAAATTATCTATATTATTCTCTGCTAAATAATATTCTAATGCCTTTTTTTTTAAGTTTTAAAAAAGTAGTTTTTTTTAATAGCAATATAATTTAGTTAAAAAACCCCAGGGTTTTGTCAACTAATACATCAGGGAAACAATTTTGGCAATTGACTTTTGAAATCTTACAGACATTTCTTTTTAGAATTAATAAACTGTTTTGTGTTTTAAGCTCAATAGTCAATAGTTCTTTGTGTTTAAGCGTTTCATATTTTTTGTAAGAGGACATAAGCTTGGACTTTTTGTAAGAGTTTTTAAAAATTAATAGGAAGTTTATAGAAGATATCTAAAAAAATAAATTAAGAAAGAACTTTAAAGAAAAAATTGGAAAGCTTATAAAAGAGATTTTCAATTTCCTTTTTAAATTTTTCTAACTTGTATTTATAAATTGAATTTTTTTTTTAAACGTCTTTTTTTTAATTTCTCAACTAAATTTTTAAAATATATTTTTCAATTATGCTTCTAATTTAATTTTCTTGTTTAAGCTTTTTTTTTTTTGAAGTTCTTTGCTTACTTTTTTCAATTAAAATTGTTTTTTAATTTCTTTTCGAAATTCCGTCTTAAACTTTCGTTTACAAGCATGTCATTTAAAATGTTTACTGTTATAGCTTCTTAAAACCTGTGTTTAAAGAACTACTTTTCTAACTTTTTTAAAAATTTATTATACTAATGCAGCTATAATAAAATTTCAACTTTATCAATTTAATAATAAATTTCATATGCCGTGTCATATTTTCCCAATTTATAAAAAAAGTTTTTGCAACATTATTTTAAGTAACCAATGTTGATGGATGATGTATTCCTAAAACAATTTTTCGGATTTTATCAACTATACAATAAGTTTTTCATGCTTCATTTTATTTTCCTATATCACACAGATTGTTATATCGTGGTTAGAAGTTTTGCATGAAGTTATTCATACATTCAACAATGAGTCAGATTTTCTGACGAGGAAGAAGCTTTCAGAGACAATAAGGGAAAAAGATACCTCATAAAAATTCTCTTTGAAATTTAAGAGCCTTTACCTCCATCATCAGCAAATGTTCAGCTTTTTTTTTAGTGAAGTAAACATGAAAGCGGATTTAGTCATGCTACCAAACTTGTATGGTATCTACATATGCTTCGTCAAACCAATCATCCGATAATACACTGCCTAAATAACGGACTGTCAATTAATTTGTTTGAGAAGAGCTGATGGTTCTTTAATCAGACACTGAGTCACTACCAGAGGGATTATTTAGTGGCAGCAGACTGCTTGCGTGAAATGAGAAAATGCCGAGGGGCTCTGTGGTGATACTAATTGTCTACAATCCATTTTTGTGTTCAGTTGGCTAAGACTAATTTCATTTTGTATTTATACTGTCATCTGGTGTCTATAACTCCTAAAAACTATCTGTTTGTGTCTAAACTCTTTATGCATACAATTTGTTAAGTTATTGATTTAAATGGTTCAAAGCAGACATATCTGCCAAAATCATCTTGTGATGAGTAACAATTTTTAAAATGAGAATGAGCAACAATGAGACCAAAGGTCCATTCTGTATTTTAACTGGTGCATTAGTTTATCTCTTGGTTGTTTGGTGATCAAACTACGAAAGCACATTATTAAATCTTTAAGCATTATTGGCAAACTTTCAAGAGACAGACAACTCAACTAGAATATGAAATGCATTTTCTGAACGATGTTGTTAACTTTAGCAGTAAGTTTGTTTAGAAAGATTGTTGTACACTGTTGTTTTTTTTAGTTTAATTTTTCTGAAACTAGCCTTTAGAATCCTTTTGGTTTCAAGTTATATAGTGATGTATTTTTTATGCATAGCTTTGTAAGTTGTTGTTCAGAAATGATATTTTATTGAAAAATTTTAAAAAAATGTTTTTAAATTTTCGTTTTTATAAAGATTATTTGGCTAAATTAAGACTATTAAAGGGGAAATATGAAATGCAAGTTTCTCTCACGAGTGCAAATGCCGAATTTCAAAACTGTTCGGAATGTTATCTCATGCTTATGTGCTATCATTCTTTAAAAAATTTTTTAATATTGTTTTCATTAACAATTCCCTCAAAATTTTAGAACAGTGAACAGGTATTAACAGTGAAGTACTAATACAAGAACTTCACGAACTGAAATGGTTGAAAATGTAAAACTAAATTCTTCAAAACTATAATCAGGAATCAAAGGTTTGTATACTTATACAGATACTTCTATGTTACGTATTTGTCACCATCACCTTAAAAATTCAAAGAGGAAACACTTCTGGACACTGTTTCTGAACTCCATTAAACATTACAGTTAATCAAAGTGCTTCAAAGTGCCGGAGGTGTGTTGGTGTACAGAAGAATCCGGCAGAATCAACGAACATACCCTTGTAAGAGATGGTCTTAAAACCATCTTCCATTGATCTAGCCCCGAAGGAGACCGCAAGTTGACAGTAAGTAAGCATAGGCTGTTGTCTGTAAGCAATTAAAAACTACAAGGGAATAACCGCAGATGCCCCATTTCATAAATTTTCACATTTGCATCTTTTTCCTCGTATACTGGTCCTTAATACGTATGACAATGTCCAAGCCAAAAACAAAAATTTATTAAGATCTCTCGACCTGTTTAAAAATGTTTAACAGTAAAGACTTCTTCATTCTTCAAACACAGAATTTGATTTTTCTTAAAAGTAAAAAATGAAGCAACTATGGACCTTCCTCTGTTGTTTTCATTTATGGTCTGGCATTTGCAAAGACTTAAGGAAGTTACAATGCCAAGCGATGGTATTAAAGTACTAACAAGTTTTCAAAAAAATAAGACCTACAATTAATTATCCTCCAACGACAAACGATGGGAGTTCACGTTGATAATGACCATTCACTGGCGCTATTGTTCCATCAGATGTGATATCAGTCATTATATCTGTTAGGAATTACAAAAATTAGAAATGTTTGTAAATCGTATTGAAGTTAACAAAACTGGGAATAAACCTGTATCTCTTTCTACTGTTAAAAGCGTCTACAAGAATCTTATCTTTTTAATCGAGTTACTGTCAAAAAAACATTGGCCTCTACATTATGAAGAGAATAAAGCTAAAATGAGACCTTGCTAACAGTGATTGGGTGTAAGAATGCTTTCATAAATTATATTGCAGTGACAATCAAAGTTCAAAATATTTGGTTTGAAAAGAACAGTTTGTGTTCGCAGAAACGATAAAGAAAAGATCCTACCAGAGAGTATAATGCCTATAGTGAAGCATGGTAATGACTCCTCAAAAGTTTGGGTTTTTTTCTCCAGTTCTGGATTTGAAAATCTAGTTAAATTTGATGGTATAATGGTTGAAGTTGGTGGTATAATAAAAAGACAAGAATAGAAGACTTGAGCAAAGTGCAGCTTGGATTACACTTGAGCAAAGTGCAACTTGGATTACAATTGCATCGTGCAGAACTCTTTTTCCAGAAGGATGTGCTTTTAGGAAAAGCTTTTAGAAGAAAGTCATAAAGAAAAACCTATTGAGGAAGATTTTATGGATGAATTGATAGGGAACTTTTGGGAGATTTTTTGGGAAAGAGAGAAAGAGAAGATTTCATTATAACATACTTTAGGATGGTTAACTATCTATTTACTTTTATTTTTTATTCTACTGGAAAACTGGGTTATTCTCTTCATCGTTTATCTGGTACATGTCGGTCATAACGTCTAGATGCAGTGAGACTCACAGAAGCTAATAGTTCTGGTGTTTTGAGGACATTGTGTCTGTTGAGTGTTCTCACCTTGCTTCCTCAGGCCTGTAGATGATCAGGCGCGGGTTTAGCTTTTTAAAGAAGTTAGTCAAGAAATGTTAACGCTTCTAGGTATAGAGAGGGGAAGGAGAGGGAGCCCTCTTCAAACGAGGGGGCAAATTAAATTTGCCTTCTCGTTTGTTGAGGGGACAAAATTAAGTTGCCCCTCGGGTTCAAAATTTTTTAAAAGATACCACTTGTTTACAAACTCTTACAAAAAGGCTCAAGCGATGTTTCATTACGGACGCTAAAACGGACATCCACCATTGAACCTGCTCAATCAGTCAAGCTTTATTCTCTCTCCCATTTTCGTAAAGTTGTCGTAAAAAAATCTCTTTTTCTTTTCTACAAATACTATCATGATCACTACTTAAAGGAGCTACTATCTCTATATCCATCAACTAAAACTCATTCTCGCTATTTAGCAAAGTCTGAAGCACAAATTATTTCACTCACCCCTTTTTATGAATTCAAAAAAGAAGCATAGGCTTACACTAATTTAGATCGATTAGAAAAAAAAATACAACACACTAATTAAAAACACTACAATAATACTTCAAATTTAATACACAGTATAATTAATTTATGACGAAACAGTCACAACAATCTTTCTACTTTTAGCAACTTTTTAAGTTCAGTTTTTAATTGATCGTTAATACCTAAAGGTTAATACCCATTCCTTGAAACAAATTCGTAATTATACTTTAACTAGTCTGACAAGTTTAACCTGTTATATTTTGGTAATTTACAGAATTTTTTTTGTAGGAATAAATTTTTTTTCACAAATTAAACCAATCGCCTAAAAAAAAGCGTATTAAAAAAATTGTTACGAAACAAAAAAACTAAATGTGTGCCATGGTACCCCACTCTCCCCTACATTATTTCCGAAACAATGCTAAAAATAATTAAAATCTAAATAGTCACACAACATATTATTACCATTTATATAACAAAAATTATTATTATTAACATGAAAGATACAATATAGTAATAACATAATAATATACAATATAGTAGTAACACAATATAGTAATACTATGAATATTAATCGTAAACATTGGTAAAAAATGTAAACAAATTTGCGATGCGTCCGGTGATCAGTTATCACTTACCTTAACTGTATTGAAGTCATTTCTTTTCCTAAGCTGCTGGCTAATGATCAATAAATTAAATTCCAAGTCATGTAAGTTTACTAAATTAAAACCATATTTTAACAGTTAAGCAGGGTAAATTGGGGTGATGAAGCTGAGTAGATCGTTTAAAAAGGTAGAACTAAAAAAATAGAGAACATAAATATTTGATAAAATAAATCATATTTAAGTTTGTATAAACATAATGCTCTTAATTAAAATATAAAATATACAATACATCAAAAAGTAAAACCATATATATTTTTTGAAAATAAAAACTGATAAAATCCTTTTTACCAATTCAAGGCGTTAAGGTTACTAGAGAGAAAAAAAAAGGTATATTATAATCAAAAATTTCAAATATTATTTTATATTAAAAAATCTAGTTAAAATAGTTTTATTTTCATAATTTTAATTTATTTTACTTCATATGTTTTATAAAATCTAAAATAAGAAAAAATTCATTTTAAACTTAAATAATATTTAAAAAAAATAATACAAACATTTCACTTTTTTTTCAATCAAATTCAATTAACCTGATATGTTGGAAGAACAACATATCAGGTTAATTGAATTTGTAATATTTATACTTATTCTTTGTCTTATATTTATTACATAATCAACCTTGTTAATTGCTTGTTTGAAATTGAAGAACGACTGACCACTGGAACTTTAACAACACAATTTGTTCAGAAAAAAGGTTACTGTATTGTATTTCAAAAAAAAAGATTTTTTGCTAATATGGCGCAGACACTAGGTATTAGGTAAACTAATTATATATAGAGTAATTTTAATCAAAATTTAAAACAACTTAAAAAGCATTTAACATAAAATATTATAAGTCAACTAAAAAATTAACAAGTAAAAAAAACTCGTTAAAGAAAATGAATAATGATAAAAGAAAAATGGTTAGTAGTTTTTATCTGTAAAATTTAATCTACGATTTTTAAGTGCAAATAAGTTAATAACTTTTTTAACATTAGGTTCTATCTCTTGGTGAATATGCAATAAAGCAAGACTGTTCATTCTCTCAAATGACATAGTACTTCGTGTGTAGTTTTTTAATCGTCTCATAGCTGAAAATGATCTTTCACACGAAGAAGAGGTTACAGGAAATGTTCCTAAAATGCGAAGAAAAACTCTTAAATTTGAAAATTGATTGTTTGGAAAACTTTTTAAAAAACTTGAAATATTATCTAGTGAGCGAATTTTTTCTTGAGCCCAACAGCTTTCCCACAAATCAAGTTCTGCCCTTAAAGAAATTGCACATGGTAAATCTGTTGAATAAAAATTTACAAAAGATTGAAACTTAATTTTCCACTCAATTTTTTTAGAAACATAAGACATCATTTTGTCTGGAATAATAACCAAATCATCATAGCAACCAAAGCTTCATCACGAAATCTGTTATTAACTTCGAATAGGAGGTGATCGATAAGTGGTATGGTTAACGATTTCTTAAAATAATCTGAAGTTAAACATCAAGGAACATTATTTCTATATATTTGACGACTTGATACTCTTGGTTTAATTTCAGCAACATTAACTTTAGAAGCAAGACAAAGAATTCTACCATACCACTTTATGTGGTAATCATCTATTAAATTTCTAAGTGTCAACATGCAACTTTTTAAAGCTGAAATAGAACTTGAACCATCACAAATGTCAAAAGTTTTAGCTTGCAACATTTGTGTAACAGGAATAGTGTAGTCAAGAATTGTTAGAGTAATCACTAAAGTTGCAATAAAATCAAAAGTGGTAATGAGTTTTAAAAAACAAGAAGCCTGTGATGAAGTTTCTTTATTGCACTTTTTTTCTAAGTTCATGCTTATTCCTTCAAGACAAAAAGCAATAGGTACAAACAGACTTTCAAAATTATCCAACCCAGTTATGCGTTCAACCCATCTTGTGCGACAAACATCAATTAATTTTTCTTTGTTGCAGAAGGACAATAGATGTTTGGTGATAGCTGCTTCTAATAAATTTTGTCTTGACTCAGAAAAATTAAAAAAATAAGACAATTGTTTTACTTGCTCGATCACATTTCTGACTTCTTGTAGTTTGCATGAATTTGCTACACTAAAATTAAGACGATGACTATTTTTCAACAGTAGGATGGTGTTGGGAATCATCACGATGACCTGTGAAAGTTATATTGAGACGGCCTATGAAAATGATTGATTCAACAATTGAACGCAATTTGTCCCGATATAAAGCAACCTCCTTTTCATATTCTTTATTAATTAAAGTATCAATTTTTTGAAAACTTTCATCCATTGTATTTAAAGCTGCTAAAAATATGGTCCAGGTTTTATAGTACAGCTAAGTACAGCTTAGTACAGCTAAGTGATGTTCATTAATCTTTCCTTTTTTCCCATAACAATGTCTATTAAAAGCACTAACAGCATCTGGCCAGTGCTTTACAAGCTGAGAAAATAAGTTTTTTAAATCTACTTGATTTCGAAGAGTATTTAAACCCAAACAAAAGACAAATCAGACAATATGCTCCATCTTCAGATGGTGAATAACTAAGCCATTATAATTGCTTTAACCAGATAAGTTGGAAAGATTGCCCGTTTGTTTTTAGAAAAGAATAACTTTAATTAGGCACAAAAATATTTCAAATCAAGTTTTTTATTTGCAAATCGTTTAAAGTAGATGCCTTTAAACGATAGCATGCAATATCATATTTACTAGAGAATTCACTTGACAACTTATTTGTATTAGACTCTAGTTTAAAAATTTTGGTAGACAAAAACTTTTTGTTTTTAATTTTACAATCATTTTCATTTAAAGGTAGCGAAGTGTTCGAAGAACACTATTTTGAATCTAAAAAGGAATTGAAGACACTATTTCCGTGACAGGATGTTATAAGTTTGTTGTTATTAAGTTCATATAAAAAAGATTTATTAGCAATAGTAGAAATAGTTGGTTCTTGATTAGTGTTGCATTTATCTGTAAACAAATTAATTGTTAATTGTTTATCACAATTTATAACTTTTTTTACATAAAAATTTACGCTTCAAGCATTTCTCATCTGGAACGAAAACTAGAGGTACATAATGATTGTGGTTATATGGAAGTGGAGGATTTGATCCTTCAAATTAAAGCAATAAACTCAGAACATTTAATGATGCAGAAAAAACACGAGATTCAATTTTAAGATTAAACATAAGTTTATATTTTAGGAGAGAACCAATTGTTCTGTAGTAACACTGAACTTCTTTTAAACACACAGTTGAAAGAGCAAGGACGCAAAGAAAACCAGAACATACGAGTTATTGACATATATGTAATGCTTCTTCCTTAACAAGATCATCTTTTAGTTTTCCTGAGTCTACAGAATGTGTGGACACAGACACTGCTAACAAATTATCTATTGATGAAAACTCATTTGGATACTTTAAGCACAAGCTGACAATCGACGGGTGATTACTGTAAAATGAGGGATTTAAGTATAAATCAATTGCTGTTAGAATTCTTAAATCCATTACCAAGCTATTATCACCGCTCAAACAAATTGAAAACGAACTAAATAGACAATTACCAGTAAATTCAGATCTGTAAAAAAAAATGAATAAAGCTTTTTAATACACAGGAAAAAAGATCCAACACCAAAGCTTTACGTAAAAAAAATTTTATTCAAGTATTTATATAAGATTGATTAAAAAAAAAAAGCAAATCAATTAGATCAAGGCAAAAGATAAATTAAAAAAATGATTTGCTCATGCCAACTTTCTTGAAGCAATTTTAAGTCAAATTTATTATAATTTTTAAATGTTACGATTATTATTATGATTATTATTATAATTATTATCATGATTATTTTTATGATTATTATTATGATTATTATTATGATTGTTATTATGATTATTATTATGATTATTATTATGATTATTATTATGATTATTATTATGATTATTATTATGATTATTATTAAGATTATTATTATGATTATTATTATGATTATTATTATGATTATTATTATGATTGTTATTATGATTATTATTATGATTATTGCTGTTGTTACTATTATCACTATTATTATTATTACTATTATCATTATTATTACTATTATTATTATTGTTATTATTATTATTATTATTATTATTATTATTATTATTATTATTATTATTATTATTATTATTATTATTATTATTATTATTATTATTATTATTATTATTATTATTATTATTACTATTACTATTATTACTATTATTATTATTATTTTTATCATTATTATTACTATCGTTATTATTATTATTACTATTGTTGTAGTTGATATAAAGATAACTTGGCCTAAAGTTATGCTACCGAACGATGAAAAAAACCTCTAGTTAAATGAACTTAATAATTTTTTGGACTCTCGTTTGCCGAATAAACGGGCCAAGTTAGACGCAAAAATGTTTTGCCTAACTTGACCTGAAATTACGTTACCGGAGAATAAAAAGGAAACAATTTAATAAGAATTTATACGATTTCGGAATGTCGTCAGCCAAATAAACGGGCCAGGTTAGGCGTGCCTAAAATGGTCCGAAAAATATGTTACCGATAACAAAATTATAATCCACTTTAAAAATATTTCTTAAATTCGGAAGCTGGTTAAAAACGAGCAAGATGGAGACTTTATACTTATAAAATTTCTATAGATATCGCTAATTTACACCCAAAAATCACAAAATATTTGAAGAATGCATTTCTTTAAAATTAGAAAGCTTTTTAATTAAAGAGTGTTTACAAAAAAAGATGTTAGTCGACGCGCCTAACAAGTCCATCCCAAAACCCGCCCCTGATAACAACAACCGATCAATATTACATTCTCTAAAACAGTAAAGCACAACTTAACAAGAATATTTTTTATTAACAAATTGGGTATGTCAACTTTATGAATACACTTCGTTTTAATGTACAACACAAAAAAAAAAAAAAAAAAAAAAAAAAAAAAGTGACGAAAAGCTAAAGCTCTTTTTCAGGTGGCCCTACACACTTTGAAATGGGGGGATTAAAAAAGACATTTTAGGACCAGTTTTTTGCAACTTTGCCTAAACACAGCTCCCTACCTGAACAATGTATTCTTCCTACCAAGCATTAAGTTATTATTTTAGTCAACAAAAGCAGTAATAACTTTATCTGAAAAGCAAACAATGGTAAAGGTTTGTCACAAAAAAATAATGAAATATAAAAAACATCGCATGTAATATATAAGAAAAAAGCGTCGCGTGTCTTTATTAGGCAAAGTGTTAGGAACGAATAGCAGAAACAAAATTCCTCCAGAACTTATCATTATCTTTCCATTTATGGACCTTTTTTTTTAAGGAATCCGGAATTGCACACATATCAATTGATATACAGATTACACCCTGACCATGCAAAGCTGTTTGCAGTTCGCCTTTACAATACTCACTTTCAAAATAATCTGTCGACAGAACAGCAATTGTTTTTCGGCTACTATGTATTCCATCTGAAATATTTTTTGCTATATATTCTCCTGGCATAAAATCTCGAAAATCTAAGCAATATTTGATATCTCGACTATCAAGTTCACAAAGAAGAGTATCTTTTACCCATTCACGATTTTTGGAGCTGTAAGATATAAATACTTCGTAAATAGGTGGCTCTCTATTCAAACTTCGAAACGACGTTTCCTCTAAAGTAAATTTATTTGTTTGTTAATGAAAACACATTTGACTTTTATAAACCCTTTATATAAAGAGTGATCTTCAAAAAAAAAAAAAAGTTTTTCTTATTTTATAGCACTCTCTGTTCGGGTGACATTTTTAGTATGTAAACTATAAATTTTGAGATTTGTTGTTGTAAAGAGGTTGCTCAACGATTTTCACTTTCAAAAGATCGTTATCAATGATTCCTATTAAATATGCAGATAACTAACTTCTCAGAATACAATAAAGCAAAGAACAGAAGTAATATTTAATCACATGCATTAAAATAGAATTAATGCGATTCAAAGCTATGCTCTTCAAACCTTTGCACCAGCACACTCTTCTATAGCTTTGGGAGTTTATGTATATGCTCAGATTAGACTTTCAGCAGGTATTGTATTTGTTTTTCATTTTTAGTAGTAAACACTTTAAAACCTTAAATCAGTTTGATCCTAAGTTTGGCAAATTCACTCACAATTCGAAGGTTGTAAATGAAATTGCCATATAAGAGAAGACTTTCTTACGCTCATTTTTTTTTTTCTTGAACTTTTTCTCTTACAGTCGTTTCTGGCAATATCTTTCTAACAGTCGCTTATTGAAATTTTCTGATTTTCGATTCCCGCCATGTGGCTCATGCTTGTAAATCGTTGGAGCTTTAAAAAAAAGCTATTCCGGTCCAATGGATGAAATGGGATTTGCATTTGTAATATCAATCATCTAGTCAATATCTACCAGAAATGCGTTTTTATTTGCTATTTGAGTGTCAATCTTTGAATTCTTATTAAGTTTAGTGCATATTTCAAAAAGTTTTTCAAGTAATTTTGTTGTTTTTCTTTCAATCAATGTAGACATAAGCCATATTCCACATGATAAATACCTCCCTGACATCATGCCTCGCGCATTAACCAACTTATAACAAACAATAAGCATATTTATGAGGGTGAAACAGAAAATAATGTTGTATCAAAATAATGTGAGTTTGTAATTAATAATGACAAAAAAGTATCGAAACTCCTTAAAAGTATAAAATTGAGCAACCTCTAAACTTCAACAAATTTCTCAGAAACTTTGCAAGATTTATTTTTTCAAAATGCAGAAAATGAAAGGGTACCATGCTCAACTTTACTATAAAAAAAGGATTTGTTCAAAGACTGTATTAATATATCTATCTATCTATCTATATATATATATATATATATATATATATATATATATATATATATATATATATATATATATATATATATATATATATATATATATATATATATATATATATATATATATAGATAGATAGATAGATAGATAAACATACACACATATGTTCATAAACTAAGCGTTTTCTACCATAAACTTACCCTTATTCAAAATTTCTTCCATACATTGGTTGAGCGAAACTTGTTTGTTTCTTTTATAATAACAGGTACAAGCTTTAAACAAGCCTTGACTTCTCAGGTCAAGTTTTACAGAAAGGAAACCTAGAACCATCATTATAAAAATGGTCACTATAACAATGCCAACAACTACTTTCCATGATATCGGCAGTGTTGCAACGTCTGCTTTGTTATTTTCTGTACTCACTGCTAAATAAAAAGAATAACTTAAAACGAGAATGTATTTTGAACACTCCTATAGCTGTTCAGGAACGAAAGTTAGAGTTTTTCAACAGAATAAGTTAAGCTTTGACCTACCCTCTTGAAGAAAATGCTTCACTACACCGCAAGCTTTATCTAACAAGACGCAAACTATAGCGTCCTTAACATATTGAGAGGACAAAATTGTAAGACTTCGTTGTAAATAAACAGTGGCTTTTTGATCAATTCTATTAATTTGACTTTCAGTCGGATTTAACAAAAACGTCTCACTGCTCTTTATTGATATGTACTCGCCAGAGATTTTGTTATAACGTTGAAAAACTATTTCAAGAGAAGGTACTTTAACTTGCTGAATAGTTATTTTCAGCTTGCAAATTATATTTTTAGCGGTTCCTTTATGCACACTGTCATAACTTTGGTTGAAGCTCAAAATTTTAACTGAAAAGTAGAATTACTTTTATCACAATGACATAAATATCTATAGTAAATGATCTTATTTTATATCGATTATTGCTTTTTAAAGTTTATACTCACACGACAAAACGTTAATACGTGCTTGCTTCTCAAGTGGGTGTGTGTCATTACTTTTTGCAATACAGCTAAATGCTGCATTATACTGACATGATTCGATAGGAGAAAATGTTAAAAGAATACCACAGGACAACTGGTAGGTGTAAACATTTTTCCACGAGTCATTCAATTCTTTATAGCTTTTTCCATCCAAAGTTGAAAACTCCAGGTGATCTGGATTTACTTTCGAATAGCAAAAAAAAGAGCGATGATTGTTTACAGAAGAAGATATTCTATTGGTTAATAGTATTTTCGGTTCATTCGAGGAGATCATTTCAGCTACAAAAAAAAATTGTTATAAAGTTATCAAGGTCATGGCTAAAAAGTAAAATATACAGCCTAAGGTCTACTTAAGGTTTCTTTTCAAAATAAGAAAACAGAAAAAGTTATTCTACCCTTGAAACTCTCGTGAAAATGAGTCATGCAGGTTTACAAAGAATGAAGATATAAATATAACTATAATGATATTTTACAAATAATATATAAAAATAATGATAATGCTGTGTAACTAAAGTAAAAATATTTTTGAACAATATCTAAATTTAACTTTGATGATTTATTTGTGTGTAATAAAAGATTTGATGAAAGTTTTACATAAATATTGCAAAACTAACGTATATCGATTATTGAACCTTCTTTAAAATCACCATTACAGCTAATATTCTTATCACTCATATTAATTTCATTCAAATTAAAACAAACTTTTTTAAAAAATCAATTGTAGTTAGAACCTCAGAACTGAGCAATTATTTAGATGTGCTGTAGTAAATAATAGGAAAAGAAGCTGACTCATCCCATTTTTCGATTGAATTCCAGCCATAAGTAACACATCCACAGAAATCATTTTGTTACTAAAATTACAACGGAGCAATCAAATTTATCTATCGTAAATGCCACTTTTAGCGCTAACCCTTAAGCAACCATCAACAAGTAGTAACTTTTTAAGGAACATGCTTACAAAAAGGATTAGTAATTTAAGATGAGCGTGTTTGACATGCAGCGGAGCAAGTATGTGTGAATATGGTTAAGTAAGATGAGTTGTTGCAAGTTCGTTCCGAACTGTTATACAAGATATACTAAATCTTAAATTTACTTATTATGAATTATTTGTATTAGTTAATATATCAAGTGAGGCTTTAAAACTCTCGTGACTATTTTAAGGTTTAGTTTGCATTTTTATATATTCTGAAAATCCATTCGATAAATCTATAATAGAATCGCTTTTATACAAAAATATTACAAACACAGTTTCTAAAAGATTTAATGCAAGAACCAACTTCATTAAATTATCACCATTAAACCTAAGTATTAAATCAGGTTTTTTAACTTAATTTTCAAGTATATCACCAACATGATCATTAAAATCGTAAACAAAATCTTTATCCTGTTATCCTATTGGATTAACTGGGTTTTCCCATCAAATAAAAAGCGGAGAAACTCATTAAAGGATGATAGTACTTTGTTTTGAAACAAAATTGTCATTATTATTGTTTAATATTTTTTGAATTGATACTTTCAGTATTAGCGCTCCGCAGAATGGGTCTTTTTATAGTTATATCAGGAATACGAAGTGAATGAAGATAATTGATAAGTTCCATCTGACAATCTACCAAAACACTCGCTATATTCACTAAATACATTTTATATCTCAAGTCTCCAACTCTCCGAAATGTGAATGAAATCATTATCAGAAGTGGATTTCCGAATGTAAGTACTAAGCCCGTTGTTTAGAATCTTAAAGCTAAAAAATAGCTCCAATAATACCAGTGAGTGTTGATAAACTAAAGCAGTTGCTATCAAATACTACTTGATATACTTTATCAGCTTGTGTAAGAGGTAAAGTTTATGATGATCCATTAGGCAGCGCTAAGCCTAAAGTATAAGTAATCTTAAGAAGTTTATTATCAACATAATATTTAGTAGCAGCATCTTGGTTATATGTAGGATTAGATGGATTGATATTATGTCAATTTTCCCAGCTCATATCATATTGTGGTTGATTTGATCCATCTAACGTAAATTAGTTACTTTGTTAAATAATAGAAGTAATTACTGCTTTAGTATCATCGTAATCGTTAGTTACGGTATCTTGTACTTGTTAAAGCATCTTTGCAATTTTGATTTATTAAATTATCAGTATTCTTATTATTTCAGTTTATATTTTGAGTCCGTTTTGTTTACACATAAAACATTAAAAATCTGTTTTCTAAAATGTCTGATAAATCAACCACCATAGTATTAACGTTTACTTTAGATGCAGGTTGAGTATTTGCAGTTGGATTAGTTGTAGGTAAATCACTTATTATATTATCTCCCATATTGAGTACTCCACTCAAAGTACACCCAGTTTTTGCTATTAATGTCTGCATAATTTTAAGTAGCAAAATCCTGAGAACTTGCAGAAGTGATTGCACTAGTAATTTTGAGTTTATACTCAGTGCTCTTTGTCATAAAATTTGTATTTGATAGCATAGATATGAGTTTAAACATCGTTATTTGTTGCAACATCTTTATTTGTTAGATCTACAACATTTGATGTGATCACTCATGTTTAACCCTCCGATTCATAATATCACCATATTTTTTAATTAAGTTTTTTTCTATGCATGATTTTGAAACATTTTATTGTTATTACAGGTTTATATTTGTCACTAATGAGTTGCTCAACTTGAATTTTTCCTAAAGGGCTGAAATATTTCATTATTTTTAGAAACACGTTATGTCCATTAACATATTGAAAGTTTTGTTTATCACCGTTCTTAACAAAAGTTTCAGTCTATTCAAATTTGTCGACTGGTATTTTCATTATGCAAGAAATTTTTAAATAATTTAGCGATTTAAAAAATTGTTTTTCTTTTTATTAACAAAGCTGTTAATAAAAAGAAAAACAAATGTTACACATAATGGATCCTTCTATTTGCAACTAATGTTGGTCAAACATCATGGCTAATTTTTCTCCTCTAAAATTTAACATGTTTCCATCTTAATCAGTCAATGTGATACCTATTCGATAGATTTTATACTAGAAGAATGGCAGAAAAACCAGGTTTGATGGAGTTTCAATAATTTTGTATTCATTCAGATAATAGATTTGAAAAAAAGGAATAAATAACATAAATGTTGAATCATCTACATGACTATATTTTAAGACTCAAAACCGATGAGATCTAGTGTCTTCAAAATCCGTTGATAATAATTTTAAACACGACAAACACGACAACAGTTTCACCGTAGTTTGATTTTCTGATATAATTATATAGTATGACCATTTTTCTCCATTTGTTTTTACATTGGATCACCATCAAACTTTATTAGCTGTTTTCTCAACAAGTAATGAAGTAGTAAAGAACCTGTTTGAACCTGTTTGCTTGATTATTCTCAAAAAATCTTCATATCTAGACCTCTAATACTTCTTGGTAATAATGGATTACTTTGATTTTTGTTTAAAGAGTCATTCCGTGAATGTTGATTAATGTTCATTTTATATGTGGATAAAAAAAATTACATCATTTAGATAAAATGATAATAAAAGTTGGTGAAATTGTGTAGGATAACAAATAATTATCTAAATTTGATCTTAAAAAGCAGCTGAAGATTCAACATAGCCCATTTTAATTTCACGGCTGGGTTTGTTGGTTTTTACGGAAAAAAATTTGGAGGCTAGTTTAAAAAAAAATTTGATAGATTTTTTACAGAAATTGCTCGAATAATAAAAAAGAAATTCGGAAGGGAAATAATTATTTAAAAATCTTTTTTGTTTAAAGTAATATAAACATTCATAAAACCACAAAAAAATATTAAAAATGTAAATACTGTGACTAATCTAATAGACTAATCAAAAAGGTTTTTTTTTGGTTCTTTTGGATTTAAAGGCAACAATCTCCTTTTTTTTCTTTTTCTGCTATTAAAAATCATTTGCTTGTTGTTGAAGTATAAATGTTTGTAATTATATTGTTAGTAAACATTATAGTATTATTAAAATGCTGAGGACACATAAAGATCGTTTCTCCTCCACATTTTAGAAGCTTTCTGGCAGCACATCTGATATTATTAACATTTGAAATTTCCTTTAGCTAAATTTAGTTAAGAAAAGCTATGCAATTTGCAATGGATCCATTTGGAACTCCGTCTCGTCGGATTTTTCTCGGTTTTTCGGAGTTTCGGAGTTCAAGAGAAATCGAGTAATCTCGATGGAACTTCGACGAGTTTTTTAGAAAATGTCAATTTTGCTTGTAAATTAATTAAATTCTTATCTTATTTCTACGCTGCTATTACAATTGTTCGTGTTGCTTTCAAAATATAAGTGTTCTCTTTGTTCAATATCAACACTAATTTACATCGCAAAGCAATTAGTACTGCACAGTGGAACAGGTGGTGGTGGTGGAGGAAAAAACCTCAAAAAAAAGGCTTATGCTATTCAAAACCATATAATAAAACATAATCGTACTTTTTCATTGTACTATTTTAAAAACTCTTTTGAATATAATAGTATCTTTTTAATAATAGAAGTTTTTAAATCCAAAAAAATCGGTTGCGGTATAATAAAATGTAATGCATAATAAAATATCTTTTTTTTCTGAAAAAAGCAAGAGTTTTTTAATTTTTAAGCAAAGATATTGTAAACAGTAACTTTTAAAATATTAGGCGTGTGTGATATAAGTTAATGTATTTTAACAATTTAATGGTTTACCTTTACAAAAAAAAATTTTTAGTCAAGATCATTATTTACAATATATACAATAACTAGTCTTAAATTAACGAGGTAAGTTTTAAACATATAATACTTTTTATTTTACAATAATGTCAGAAATCGTATGGTCAAAATAATATTGTCCACCATAAGTCTTATATTCGGCCCACTGTGCATTGTGGCGAAATTGTGTAATAAAATGTTATGAGTGATAACAAATAATTATAATTAATGTTTAATTATACTTACCTATTAGAATAAATAACTTAATAACTTAAAATGTGATAACTGATCACAACTAAAATAAAATTAAAACGTTGGCACAACGTCGGAAGCGTTTGTTTATTCTAAAATAAACCACCCAGCAGCCACACAACGTTGAAATAACTTTGAAACAACGTCGAAACCCTAAAATCAACCATATATCAACTTTGAAAGAACGTTGTAGGGGAGAGTCGCCGATTATGGACCACTTTTGTTGCAGAGTGTATAATTCACTCACTTTTGCTTAAATAGTTAACTTTATATTGTAAACCACTTCTTACCTTCAGTTGATCATATTATATGAAGCTTGTAGTGGTTGATTTATTATTAATTATAAAATGTGTCAAAAACGTAAGTGGTCCATATTGGGGGTACTTTAAGCTTGTGCTCCAAATATGGACCATTGAGGTTCCTATTATGGACTAGTTATAAACGGTTTGACTTGGTCATTTAAACAAATTATATACACACTAAAGATAGAATTATTAGAATATAAATACTCAAGAGTATGTAAGCTTCTAATTATTAACAGGTTTTTAGATGTCCTTTTTGTAAAAAAAAAAAAAAGTTATTAAGTTTAAGCCAGCCACCATTTATTTGATTCTAATTCTACCAGTCTCATGCACATGTATGCATACACTCAGTTTTATTTATAAAGTGTTTTACTATTTTAACATTTAGCACACACAAAAACATGAATACTGATGTGTAATAATATTTCAAAATTTATTTACAAAGTTCACAAATAAAGTCACAATCTGAAGTTCCTGCGCATTCTTCATGTGCCCATCTTTTGCAGGATCGACAGCATATCACATTTTCTATGTTACATTCTCCACACATAAAACAAAGCCATGAACTTTCATTTAAAATACTGGTACTAGTTGTTGAATTCATTTTGGGTTTCTATTATTCTTCACTACTTTTTCTTTAATTATTTTTGTGTTTTTGGACTTTTTAACTTTTGTGTTTGTTTTTGGACTTTCCTGTAGGAACAGCTTTTTATATGAACTTGAAGTAAGAATTTCTGACTGTTCTTTGCGATACTTCCTTTTGCCTGCACCCTTTGGGGGAAGAACAGGGACCAGTCTCTGAATTGGAGACAAAGCCCGGATGTAAAAAATTAGTGCCTCATAGTGCCCAGAGTTATTTTCAAACATGGTGTACTTCACTGTGATGGGGTTACCACTATGTTCTTCACCATACATCAGCACATTCCTGTTTGCATTGTGAATCACAATTTTTGTTTTCAGAAGACAGGAGATCTGATTTATCTCCCATTCTCCCACAAACGAGTCTGGTTTGGAAATGTGAGCAATACGCTCTTCTAACAAGTTAAAGTGAAGATGCTGGGGTTGGTCAGCATTTAAGGCATCCCCATGCATGTCAACAGACAATATTTCCAAATTAGATATCAAATGGCTAACAAGCTGATTACGAAGTGAGTCAGCCATAGCAGTTTCCTTCAGATGAAGCAGTGGACTGACCAGCTTGCCGTTTAATCGCTGAGCTGACTGAAGATCTGGTGTTGTGCACACAACAACTTACCTAAAAAAACATTTCCCATCAGAGTAAAAGGATGAGCAAAAAATTTTCCAGCACCTGTGGCAGAACTGTTTTGGAATGGGACGTTTTAACAGCCAGTGACACTGGGTGGGTCACATAAGTTGTTGGTTTTGGAACCATCTCATCCATTATGCCTGGAAGTGGTGGCACACCCTCCTGGTCTTGTGCTGGTCTAGTTACACATATCAATGCTGGTATCGAAGCTTCCTGGGCTTGTGCTGGTAATGTCCCTGATATAAGTGGTGAAGACAGCATGGTCTCGCGGTCTCCTGCTTGAGAAGCGAATGATGGCGCATAATCCTGAGGTTTAAAAACATCTCGTGTGCATGGCCAAATTCCACACGATGCAAAACCATTAATTACTGTTGACATGGTAGCAGCCTTTGCATATGCCAGATGAAAAAGATTGGCCACCTGATATGAACTCACTGAACGTCCTGGATTTAGTCTCAGCCATTTTTCCACCTCCTGGTCGTAGTAGACTTGAAGGGGCTTAAAAAAAGCTTTTAGGCCAAGCACGCGCTGGCATTTCTTTTGCACGGTTGAAATACCAGATTCATCAATATTGTAAATGTTATTGGCCTTGAGGCAATGATCTTTTATTAAATTTTCTAGTAAATTAAAAAACCTGTCAACAACCCCCCAGGTTGAAGCCGCTGGCTCGCGACATGGAAGTAGCTTCTGGTTGGCGGAGGCAGAGGTCAGGGAACCTGGTTAAAAATTTGTAATACCACTTTTTCCCAGCTTGACCTTTATCCTTATTGAATGGGTGATTTAAATCCTTGTGTTCTGCAACTTCAAATGCCAGAGTCATTAAATCTTTCCTCGACATTCGGAAAAACATGGCCTCCAATTTTAAAACTAGGTTGTGTATTTCTAGCTCAACATCCGCAGGAAGGATAGTACTTCTGCCTAGCTTTTTAAAGCCGTTAGCAAACTTGTTAGCATTATCAAAATGCCTCTTTAGAGTTGCTTTGGGGATGCCGTATGTGGCTGCACATTTGTTCAAGCCAATATCACCATTTCTGTACGCCTCAATAGCACGTTGAAGATCATCATTAGTCCAGCAGCCCCTGAATAAAAAAAAAAGATTGAAATAAATTGTAGGATAGGGCAAAATTTTAAAAATAAATTTGTCTAAATTTACCCACTACAATCTACCACTACAAATATAATACTTAATAAATATTTATCATTATTTATTATTATTAATAGGCTATTATTATTATTATTAATTTAATTTTAATCATTAGGCCTATAGCCTATAACTATAATAATACTATAATATTAACAATGATTCTTAATTATTTTTAGACCCTTAGCCTTATAATTATATCTTAACTTATATTATTATATAATTATCTAATTTAAATTTAATAGGTCAATTATTGTAATAGTAAATACTTAGTAGATCTATAATTACTATAATTAAATAATTATAATCTATTATAGATTCTATAGTCTGGCTATAGTCTAGTCAAATTTCAAATACTAATAATAATCAAAGATTAAAATAAAACATAAGATTAAGATAATTTAATTTATTAATAGCCTATGATAAAATAATAACATCCAAGAGAATAAGAACTTATGTTCCCCAATATGGACTACAGTTTCCCATCTTGAACCACTGGTCCATTTTAGGGACAGCAGTTGGTCCATATTGGGAGTTCCACATGGGCATTTAATTTTACTAAATAAAACCAAAACGATGTCATTTGGAGCAACACGCTTGTATTTAGTAAGAAATGAAATGAAAAAGTTTTCCATTTAGCATAGAAGCATTGTCCTGGTTCATTTATTTGTAGAATGACACACAAAAAAAAGCGAGTGTACTTTTAGAAAAAAATAACCAAATAAAATACTAACTTACCTTTTTGAAGTAATCTTGCTGACCGCCATCATTGAAATGCGATTTAACTGAACGGAAGTCACTCTTTAATGCTACGTTTCCAAAATTTAAAAATAAAATCGCATTTATTTGTTTCATCGGTGGTCCATAAAAGGGGACGGTCCATAATGGGCGACTCTCCCCTATACCTGCTGGGTAACGCTTCCAACGTTCAAATGTATGAGTTCTAGCTCGGATATTGTTAAATATTTTAGAAGTCATACATTTCATATTACTAATGCAGTCGGAAACCTGCATGTAATTAGCCATTGATATAACACACTTGATTGCGGTTTTTAAAAGGATTTTCCAAAAAATACCCATATACTTGAAGATAATGAGATTAAGATATTAAATGATGTATTATGATTTAAAAGAATTTAAAATCTTTATACGATATCGTATGAAAACTTTATGTTAAATCTTTTAAACTTAACAATAAAAATTTTACATTGGCGTGTAAAAGATATTAAAAAACCTCAATTATTTGATCGACACTAACATTTAACATATTGATTTGATGAAATAAATAATTTTTTTTATAATACTTTTCATATTATAATAAAATGAGGTATGCAAATGTAAATGTTAGAATATCTTAAGTGCAAATGAAAAAAAAAGAAAACTCACTGACATTAAATGGTTCAGGAAGCAATCGTTTAAATTATAAATCAGAAAAGAATCCAGATGAGAGAAAAGATGGAATTGCCTTTACAGATGCACAAATCAAAAGGGCTTTAAAAGCATTTAAGAATGGTAAAGGAGTTACAATTAAAATGAGCGAAAGCTAAGAAACTTACAAAAATTGAAGGTGTGTTTTTACTTTTGTTAGCTGGAATAGCATCTTCTCTTTTACCAGCAATTGCAAGGACAGTCTCACCAGTAATTGAAGAAGGTACTCTATCTGGTTTGCTAGTGCTAGTACTCAAAAACTTATTGTAAGTGGAATAATTAAAAAGAACAAAGATGAACTTGGAAAAGGACTCTATCTTAAAAGTGGTGGATGGTTTTTTCAAGAATAAATGCGATGGAAAAGATTGCGTTATCTATCTCCATATAATGTAATTGGAATTGGAGGAGAAATAGGTGATGGATTGTATGTTAGCTATAAAAGAGAGAAAAATTTTTTTTTGGAAAATTACTATTTACAAATTTATCCATCCTCAAGAAGTAAAAACAAGACTACAATCAAAAAAGTGCGTTTAAGAAGCCGAGCAGATAATCGAAAAACCTGCCTTAATGAGCTCACCAGCTTCATAGGAGGTTTATACTCAAGAAGATATAAAAATGCCAGGTGAGAAAATTATGACTTGTCAAAATGCTGTGGTGTGTACACGTCAAAAGGATGTTAATCATTTCTTCAAAATATACTTTAAAACGAAAAGTAGCTTTACAAAGAGAGACATTTCTTGATGCTGATTTTGCTACTAAGAGCAATTCGAAGTAGCAAAAACAACTTCAAGGGATGATGCTTACTTAGTCTACAATGGCTTGGGAGTGTAAGATAATAAAGATGCTAGGAAAAGTGAGGATATCTTGTTGCAAGCTTTTTCTTTGAATGCTTACGCAGAGTATGAGTTGTTAACGAAGCAGAATTCTAGCAATGAGGAAATAGTGAATATTTTTAAGGCGGATCTGAAATGCCTGGTGTGAGCTATTAAGAATACGAGATGTCCAACAACAATTATTTTTAAAAAATTGGTTTCGAACGGCCTATTGGAACAATTTAGTGATGTGACGGTTACAAGATTTGGTGGCGAAGTTCAGAGATGTTTTCGAACGGTAACAGTTCCCTTGAGGTTAGCAATATCTACGCTTGGGATCAGGTTTTAGTGGCAAGTTTCCGACCTTCTTGAGCAAATGTAATGCTTGGAATGAGTTCAATACGGTTGCTATGCGGGGTTACCATTCTTTCTTAGGGTAAAACAAGTTGTTTTTTTTTTGAAAGGGTGGGGGTGGGTGTGTGTGTGCGATAGATAAAAACAGAGAAAAAAAAATTACTTTTTGAAATCAAGATGTGCAACCAAGAAGCAGTATTAAATGGAGTGGACAGGACAGTTAAATGGATAAGGAGAAACGGAGACGATCCGAATCTATCTGCGAAAACAGTAGCTTAGTACACCGTTCTTGAAGTGTTTGGCAAGAGTATGAGAACGATGTACGGGAGTGGATAAAGCAAGAATGGCTAATAGAATATAAAGAACAAACAATGGGACCACCTAAGGGCCAGCTAACGCTAATGACACTGGTTCAATGCAACAAAAAAAATATTTGACCGCTGCTAGAATGGAGAGAAATCGATAGGTCTATCAAGGCATTTACGAGATATTCGGTAGTCTATGCTAAAAAGTTGATGCAGGGCAGAAGAATGGGTTACAAACCAGTATTTATCTACTTGCGCAAAGCATATCTCCACTTGGAAGCAGATGAGAGATTGACCGTATCAATTGGTAATGCTAAAGGGGAAACAATATTATTTTACTCAACTTGGCTTAATGTGGCACCGATGATCATGAAATACGTAGTGAGTGCAATTGTTGAACAAGATGAAAAAGAGAAAATAGGGACATTGACCTACGTAGGTAATATGTTTGTTGATGCGAATGAAGTTAGTACGTTAGAAAACATTTTTCAAAATATGATTTGGAAAGTAAGGACGAGGAAAGGATCAATGGTAGCGGAGCGTGAGTGCTCAGACTGACCGTGAAGAGGGTTAGCGGAAAACTGATGTGGTGGAGAGGCAACCGGCTGGAGAAAATTCCGTTCGTGGAATTTTTTCCTGCTGGATCTCCGTATGTAAACAGTTTGTGGGTCATAGACCAATAGGGTTAGTTGCGTGTTGTTTGCAGTATTGTTAAGTTGAAGCTGGTTTTTTTGAAATTAGGGTAGGATTTTAAGGGGAATGATATTGGGGAGAGGAGTCTGCTGGAAGATGTATGAAAGAGGGTGGGAGAAAATCACCCTGTTTGTTGAGAAAGGGAAGTACATAGTGATTAAAGTATGAACTAATGGCAGCTCTTTGGCATTAGGAGTTTTGTGCAAGTTGGTGGAATAACTGATGAAGACGCAACATGGCGCGTATAGACAAACCTGAAGTCAACATAAGTATGGCAGAGCTGGACGTCGTATTATGCGGTGCTAACATGGCTTTGGGATAGAAACTCAAAAAAATTCAGTTTTTCACAAACTCCATTTTGGTGTTTTACTGGATCTCTGATGTTGTGTCTAGGCTGAATTCATAAGCGTCAACTGAACTGCTAATACAATGAAGAGTAAACTTGTTCCTTGTGTTATATATAGTTAAAAGGCGGTTCTGGCGCATTGACCCTTCCCATACTT
This sequence comes from Hydra viridissima, assembly GCF_058129835.1. NCBI lineage: Eukaryota > Metazoa > Cnidaria > Hydrozoa > Anthoathecata > Hydridae > Hydra > Hydra viridissima. The sequence goes on along the minus strand of NW_028324308.1, from coordinate 825,971 downwards.
AAGGATGCATAAAAAATGGTGAACACTTCATATCATGTTCTTGGACAAAAGCAATACTTAAGAGTCGTCTTTAAAAATCAAGAAGAAGTATAAAAATAATCATGTTATTTCTATACCAGTTCTTCAAGATGCCTGTTCTTCTTTATTGCCTTGTTTTGTAATGTCCGATAGCCAAGGTGTGAATTCCGTCTTCTAAGATGAATCTTTTGTCGTCGTTAGCGCTGAGTGCTACTTTGTTGATTTCTTCGGTGTAGACATCGTGATGACGTGATCGGAAGACGTTCATGGTGGTGAGTTTTTCTTGTTTAGTCATTAAGCAGTCACCACAAGGTATTGATAACTTCTTGAAAGTCAAGACCTTCATTCAATTTTTTCAAGACGTAAAGACACAAATGGCCACAATAAGAAGTGTTACCAAATTGCACTCTTTCACTGTTATAACAAACCGGGCTTTTCAAGTAGTCGACCAGCTCAACAAGAGGAGGCTGAGCATAAGAGTCGAAGCTGTATTTTTTGTCACCGTCTTTATACCAACAGACCCAATGAAATCCATCTGTGCTAGAATCTCCTGTGTTGACAATTCCACATTCTTTTTTCATTGTCTTTTTTGATAAATCATCCCTCACAAAAACACCTCGAAAGTTTTTCAATTTTAACTGTTTAGCAGCCTTTATCAATTGAAAGTTAGTTAAAGCTTCATTAGGTAAAACAATTCCTTCTACGTCAATCCATTGAAAGTCGATCATTTTTTAATTTCTTAAAAAGTTTATCCGAATTTTTTAACAAGCGATTTTCATAGAATAGCACCTAAAAAGGGTATGCTATTAAAGGGTGAGTTAGGTCCGAGTAATAATCCAGCTCCAACAGATTGATAACCTTTTCCAGTTTTAATGAAGAGTCCATCACCGTGAACATTTTTAGTCCATGGGGTGATAAACAATCCTTCTCCACCTAAAGTTTTTATCTTCATTCCTTTTCCATTTTTGCTCATGTAAAAAAGACCTCGCCCAGCGATTCCATCCACCATGGCAGAACCGGCAGAGGCTCCAACACCTGAGAGCAAACCAGTGGCAAGAGCAGGAACTACCTTTGTGGCAAGAGTGCTACCTATCATACCTAATAACGGTAAAAGAGCTCCGATGAAACCTCCTTCAACTTTAGAGTTGTGTGCAAGTTGTCTTTTACTCAATTTAAGAGTGACCCCTTTTCCAGCTTCATACGCTTTTTTAATTTTGTTCAATTGCGCATTAGTGATAGCAAGAACATGTTTACCGTTCAAGTCTTGATGAGAAAGCTTAATGCTAGTATCGGTTTTATCATGCATGGCTTTTTTAATTTTATCAGATTGGCTCTGCGAGATGTTAATTTTGATGTTTTGATAATTGCTCATTTTTTATGTATTAAAAAATTATTTATTTCACTTCTCGAATATGATATCGTATTGTAATATCCTCTCCACGAAAATCAACCAAATCTCCATTCTGATAAATGATGCGAGTAACCATTGTTGAAATTTCAAACAGTTTAACAGGAAGATAAATCAAATGCATTGGTCTCTCGATGATTTTATAGCCTGGACTAACATTTGGATAAAACGAGTAAATGCAATTTAATTGGGTTCCATTAATATAGGATGATCCGATCACGTTGTTAACGATTCTGATGGTGTTAATGCTTAAAATTCTAACAATATGATCCGACTCGTATTCGGAATTGGAATTTAATTTTCTTTTAGTAAACCCTAAAACTGAAGAGATGCTGTTCTCCACGTTAAAGTCAATCAAATAATTCAAGCCAAGTTTAATGGTTGATTTTAAAGTATTAAGATTGATTCCAATTTGAAGGTTGTTTGGAGAGTAATTAATTTTATTTGCAATAATATAACTTCCACGTTGAGCTGTTTTTATCGTGTTTAAAATGGACTTTTGCAGATAGTCGTTGATGTCTTTAATTTCATAGCTTCCATCAGGAACGATAATGGTTTCCCAATGAGCACCATTGTTCATGCTGTATTTGAACGAATTGTTTTTACTGTTTATGTTTGGAATGCTATTGTACGTTTCCAAGCCGAGAAAAGCCATTTCATAACTTTTTCCTTCGTCAAAAACGATTTTATCCAAAAAATCAGTGGTGATAACACTTGATTTTCCATCTACATCGATTATTATACCTGTCATTTTTTTAAATAAGAATTATTTTTTAAATTGTTTTAGAAAAATAAAAAATTGTCAAACCCGCTTCGGTACTTTCCCTCGTTCTTTTTAGAAGAGAGATCAATAACGGCAAATCCGTGAGGTTCATTCCAGCAATGATTGCAAAAGGCTTTAAATTCTTCTATTTTGATATCGCACGAAACGTGATCTTGATAAATGTGATTAACGCTTTTTTGGTCTTGTTTAAAGAGGCAAATAAAGTTGGCATTTTCTCGGATGGTATGTCTTGGAATCTCGAAATAGTTTTGAGCGAGATAAAAGCAGTCGACGTTAGAGTGTCTTCCTCGGATGTAATATTTTTCGCACTTGTTTTGATTGGTCAATTGCAAATCGTCAAAGATCATCAAATTGTTTTTGGTCGAGTCTAAGGATTCAGGTTCAGGCACATCGTCAGCAGTTTCAAAGAATTGACACTCCATATCATCATTGTCGGAATATTTTTTTGAAAGATCGTTAATAACATCTTCATGGATTAAATTCAATTTTTCCATTTCGTCTTGTACATCATCCGTTAACAAATCAACAATATCCTTTTTAGGAAGTTTATTTTCGAAGGATCTTTTGAGTATTTTGTATTCAGGTTGAAAAAGGGATTTTCCAAAGACATACAATCGGTTGTAATCTAGCCATCCCGGTCTGAGAAGTAGATTGAGCAGCAACGTTGTTTTTCCATATCCAGACTTTCCAACGATGATTCCTCGAATGCTTCTCGGTAAAAGCTTGCTGTTGTTTCTTTTGGTTTTCCCAATTTTACACGACAATTTCATCACTTCCATTTTTTATATTTAAAAAGTTTTTATATATGTTAAAATGTACTGCGTTAAGTGTAGAAGAGAGACTGAAACCATTCACTTGAAAAACAAGATCACAAAAAACAACAGACCTATGTTGAAAGGGACTTGCAACTCTTGTGGGATAACAAAATGCAAGTTTGTTTCTTCGCATACGCCCAAAGGATCATCTTCGCATGCGGTCAATGGAGGAGACTTGGTGGAATCGATCAACAAGCTCTCTAACAAAATAAAACTTCCATGGGCAAAGTTTCCAGGAGAAATGCACGTTCCAGGGATGAATTTTGCAGGACCTGGAACCAATTTAGACAAAAGACTCACTTCCACGGACATGTATCAAGATTGGAGCAAACCGGTGGATAGAGTAGACAATGCTGCATATCACCACGATTTAGCTTATAAATATTTTAACGACCGACAAAACAGAAATTTAGCAGATCGAATGATGCTTGAAGAAATGAATTCGATTCCCAATCCCACTCAAAAAGAAATGAACGAAAGAAAACTTATCGCTCCCATCATCAAAGCCAAAGCTAAATTTGGATTGGGTGTGAGTGATTTGAAATGGACGGATCAGCTTGCAGAGGAGCTTCATAAACCGGTGATTCATCATTTTAAAAGAAGAAGGGTGATTGTAAACAACATTGATGAAATATGGGCCGCAGATTTGGTGGACATGCAATCGTTTTCAAAATTCAACAAGGGCGTAAAATATTTGCTAATGGTGATTGACGTGTTTTCAAAGTATGGATGGATCGTTCCGTTAAAAAGCAAAACGGGTCTTGAAGTGGCAGAATCGTTGAAAAAGATTTTTGGTGAAAGAAAATGCGTCAAATTGTGGGTAGATAAAGGAAAAGAGTTTTACAACAAGCACGTGAGAGCGTTGGGTGTGCAATTGTATTCCACTGAAAACGAGGAAAAAAGTTCTGTTGTAGAGCGATGGAACAGAACGATGAAAGAGAGAATGTTTAAATATTTTTCAGCCAACAATACCAATAAATATATTGACGTATTAGATGAGATGGTGAAAAATTACAACAACACAAAGCACTCTTCCATCAAAATGACTCCATTGGATGCCAGCGATGAAAAGAATAAAGGTAGGGTATGGTGGAATCTGTATGGAAAGGATCAAACATTACCAGCAAAACCAAAATTTTCCATAGGCGATCAAGTGAGGATCGTAAAAAAGAAGTCTCATTTTGAAAAAGGGTATACGCCGAGATGGACTGAGGAGGTTTTTACAGTGTCAAAAGTTCAGTATACGAATCCGCCTACGTATAAAATCTCTGACGCTAACGGTGAAGAAATTCAAGGCACCTTTTACGAGCAGGAGATGCAAAAGACGCAACAAGACATATTCAGAATTGAAAAAATCATTCGCAAAACCAAGAGCAAGTCGTTAGTCAAATGGTTGGAATATCCAGACTCGTTTAATTCATGGGTGGATAATAATGAATTGTTAAGTTTGCAAAAATGATCTAAAAATTTGTTTTTAATATGTAAAATGCATGCTCCTCACAAGTTTTTTAGAAATGTTGTATCAGCAAAAGTTCACAGTTTGGATTTGCAATTAAAAATTTTGGAAGAGAGGGTTAGAGAGTTGGAGGAAAGAAGACCGAGTAACATTATTGTGTCTACGAAAACGTTAGATCATCCACCTTATTTCAACGTTAACGAACAATATGAGATTTTTGCCCAGAAAGACATTAAATTTGTTGCTCTCTCACATACAATGATAGCTTTATCCATTGGGCTGAATTTGGAGAAAGGTGTTGCAGTGATAACATTAATGAATAAAATTACTGATCAATTGAATTATAGAAAAAACGAAGTTATCATTTCAGAGTCTGTAGATGATGTTATTATGGACGTGAATAGTAACAGCAAACAGGACGTGATTGTTAAAAAAGGAGAAAAACTTTGTAAGATTAGTTACATTGATTTAAAATAGTTTTTTTCGCTTAATAAAAATGGAAATATTGAATGAAAAACTTTATCCAGTTCTTCCATCAGCTCCTATAGAAGAAGGAGGGCATGTTTACCGTCTTCATAAAATAAGCGAGATTCAGAAAGAGATAGAGAGTGAAAAAGCAAAGCGAGTTCATCTCAGCAAAAAGTACCATCGCGTTTTCAGAATCATTTCGAATGTGGACAATACGATGCAAGCCTTATGCATTGCTTTAGGTGTGACTGGAATAGGACTTTTGTCAACCATTATTGCTAGTCCTGCAGCAATTGCGTGTGAAGGTGTAGCTATTGAAATGGGGTTTTTATCCATTGTAGGAGGACAGGTTAACAAAAAACTGGCATTGAAAGCGGAAAAACATGAAAAGATCAAAGTGTTGGCCGAGTCTAAATTAAACACGATCAGCGAACACATTTCCAAAGCGTTGATAGACGGAAAAATAAGCGATTCAGAGTATGAATTGATTTTAAACGAGCTTCAAAAGTTTAAATCCTTAACAGAGGAAATAAGAACTAAAACAAAAAAGGAAATAGATGAAGTTACTAAAGAAAACTTGATTCAAAAAGGAAGAGAAGATGCCATTCAAACGTTCAATAACCTTTTTAAGAAAGGATCAACGTAGTCGTAAAACCAATTTATGTTTTTTTTCCACGTATTTTAAAAAGATGTTTTTCTTTAAAATACAAGACCCAAATAAAAGGGATGAAATTGTGAAAGAAATTAATGACAGAAGAAAAAGAATATATCAGGATAGTTTGAATGAAAATATTTATGATGCGAATTTTCAAGCTAATTTGAACAAGCCTCTGATTGAAAGCAATGAAAAAATGATCAAAAGCCTGTCAGTCGATCAAAAAAAGAAAAGGCCTTTCGAAGTGAACAAAGTTGGAGATAAAATGTACATTGGAAAAAGGGAGGTGAAAGTGGATGTAAATGATATCATTGTTGGTGATGAAAGGTATGAAGGAACAAAAGGTCTTTGGGAGCTGATGACTGAATTAACAATACCAAAGAGCTATACCGATGAAGATTTGCAAAATTATGAAAAAATTTTAATAGATAGTGATGCTATAAGATCTGATTCGCAACCGCATAAACCAAAATCATCAAGAAGACCAAAGTATCAGCAACTTATTGCTCCTATTTGGGAAAAAATGATGCGTATTGAAAAAGGTAAAAAAGGTCGTGGTGTCATTATTCTTCCAGGAGATCCTAATGCGTTGGTAGAAAAGCTTGAATTGAGTATTGCTGCTTGGCATGCTGGGAATACAGGATCAAGAAATGAGGCTGTTGCTATTTGCGATGAGCTGTTGAGACAAGGGGAGATTAATAAAGAGGAATATAAATCGTTAATGAGGACTATTGATAAAATTATTTAAAAAAATAGATTTTTTTAAAAAAATGCTCATTGTGAACAAAAGAAGATATGTGAAAAAGAACGTTGTTGGAGGAGGTGGTATTGTAGACATGATTAAAAATTTCATAAAAAGAGCAGCTGCGTCAAGTGTGTCAAAAGCAGCAGTGAATTTGCTTAAAAATGCTGCTACAAGTAAAATTGGACAAGAAGCGATTACAGCTGTAAAATCTGCTGGGACAGAGTTAGCCCTTTCAGCCATTTCCACTGCTAGAGATGTGGCTATTGATAAAGGTAAAAAGACCATTGAGAAAATAAAGACTGGTTCATCTATTCAAAGTAAGAAAATGTCTAAAAAGAACGCGATTCGAATTCAAGACCTGGTGAAAATGGGGCAGGGCATGAAAATAGTATGAAGATAGCATTCTGTTGCAATGACTTGTTATAAACTTGCAATGTCTTGCAATGAGAGACATTTAAATGAATTAAATAATTTTTTTATTATATAAAAAATGATAAGTACTGAGCGATTAAGAGTTACTGAGAACCCAGAGTATGATATTGGTATTGAAAAAGTTGATTTTTTTGAGTACCTTCCAACCAATCTCGATTTAAATTCTTCAGGCACGATTACTTTTGAGATTGACTGCCAATCGATTCAAACAGTACCATCAGAGGCTTACATTCTTATTGAAGGAGTGTTGAAAAAGAGCGATGGAACCTTTTAGGATGCTAAAGACAACATTGCACTGGTGAACAACGCTTTGATGTATTTGTTTAATGATGTGACTTATGACTTGTCGGGAGAGCAAGTGGAAAGAGTGATGTATCCAGGTCCAGCCACCACCATACTTGGATTGATGAAATATCCTTATGGATTTCAGTTTGCTGATGGATTAAAACAGGTGTGGTATATGGATACGTCAAATCTTGTTGGAAATTCAGGATTCAATGTTAGACGAGACCACTTGTTTGCAGACACTACATCCGTTGGAGCTTTTTCGTTTAAAATTCCGTTGAAGCACATTTTTGGATTTTGCGAAACCTATGACAAAGTTGTTTATGGGTTTAGACATACCATCACCTTTACAAAGAAAGAATGCGATGAAGCAATTTATAGAGCGGAAAGTGTTAGTGCAGGAATGATCAACCTTAAAAAAATCAGACTTTATATGCCTCGCGTTGAATTGGATATTTCGAAAAAGACTGATTTCATGAGTTTAATAGCTCAAAAAATCCCCATTCAAGTGGCTTATAAATCAAACAAATGTGAAAGACAGCTTATTCCAGCCGGTCAAACAGAATTTACCTGGTCGCTTGGAAGAGTCACCGACAAAAGCATTCCAAGATTTATCTTGTTCGGACTTCAGACAAACAGAAATTCCAGTCAAACAGTTAATCCGTCACTATTCGACCATTGCGATGTTAGCAATTTTTACGTGACTGTTAATGGAATAAAGTATCCAAATTACAATTACGACTTGAATTTTGGAGAAAAGAGAGTGGTTATGGCTTATTCAGATGCGTTCTCTTTTGATGAAAAATATTACGGCACAAATGAACTTGTTTGTCAATCTGGGTTAAGCTTGCTTGAATATATAAAACTATATCCGTTGTTCTTTGTGGATATCAGCAAGCAAAAAGAAAGAATGACGTCGGAAACAGCTGAATTAGTGGTAAACCTTAAATTTCGAACTTCAACTATTGCAAATACAGTTATTTTTGCAGTGGTTATTTCTGATAAATTGCTTAAATTTGTTTCAGACGGAACCAACATGACTGCTGTTTATTAGTTTTTAATCTGAATAAAAAATGGATAGCAAAACGGTAAAAGAATTGCGTGAATTAGGTAAAAGCCATGCGATAAAGAGTTACTCAGAAATGAAAAAGGATGAGCTTGTGAAAGCAATAAAAAACACAAGACCAGTCATTGGAGAGTATTCTAAAGAATCATGATTTTTGATTTGACTTAAAAAAAATCTTGTTATAATAAAATGAGATATACAACATCGTATTTGAAAAATTTGTTGAATGAAAACGGCGTTAGTAAAACAGCAGATGATTTAATAACGTTGATGATGCTTGCGGTTGAAAATAATTTGATCAGTAAAGATGAGATTTTAGAAAGAGCAAAAGAAAAAAAAGTAAAGCCTCCTCCAAAAGAAAAAAAACCTGTTGATCCAAAATGGGAATGGCTTAGTTTAGTTAAGAAAAAACCCATCACTGTGAGAATAACCAACATTGAAACGGGTGAGGTGGTAGAATACAAGTCTCTTTACAAAGCGATGGCAGGAACTGGATGTGGATGGAGATATTTAGAGCGTCGAGATGGAAAGGTGGATAATGGAATCAAGATTGAATTTTTAAATTCTGAAAAGCTTGAAAAACGTAAAAAGCAGCAAAATTGATTTTTTAACTTTTGTCATGTTAAAAAATTGACTTAAATAAAGTTCTTGGCATAAATAAAAAGATGGAAAGCATGCAAAAGGATGATCTTTTAAATGCTCTTGATGATAGCTTTGAGCCAACTTCTGATACGGCTAAATCAAAAAGTTTGCTTAAATTTCTAAAAAACATAAGAAAACTTCCAAAGGAACATCGAATCATTTTCAAAGAAATGGTTGAAGTAGCACCTTTTGAAGAAGTGATCAGAAATATAAAAGAAGACATTTATCTGCGTAATAAATTCCTGATCGGAACAAATTGGAAACTAAATGCTAGCGGACGTAATAATTGTCGTAAAATCACTGAACATATTAGAGAGATTAAAAATATGTATTCACGTCTTTCTAAACAATTTTTTAATTCTTTTCACGGGAGAATTAAAAAAACGGTAAAAACTATTCGAAGAAGAAAATATGCTGAAAGTGTGCCAAGATTTAAAAAAATTGAATTGACTTAAAGAAAATCTTAGTATAATAAAAATGAGTATCTATTCTTCAAAACCAGAATTAATTACTAAAGAGCGAAAACTTGAATGCATCGAAAAAAATTTTCTTTCCATTAATAAAATGGGTGATAAAACTGATGCTAAAAAGCAAAAAGCAAAAACTACCGCTAAAGAGCGAAAAATTGAAAGTGGTATAAAGAAAAATCTTTCCGTAATAAAAATGGAAAGTAAAACTGTGAAAGATCGAAAAGTATCAATGGCATCATTAAGAAGGGATGTTAAAGAAAGAGCTATAAAAGACTATACTAGAATGACCAAGGAAGAGCTTGTTGAGGCAATAAAAAACACAAGACCTATCATTGGGTATGGTCCTGCTCCTCGTAGACGAACGACTGAGGCAAGATCGTTGCCTGTTAATGAAATACCTACCGTGGTTAGGTTTGTTCAACCAGCTGTAAAAGTTTCTGTAAAACCGACAAAAGTAAGGTTTGTTGTTGGTTCTGAAAGACCTGTGCCTGCTCAAAGGCCAAGGTCTGACGACTTGATTTCATTCGAACCTTTTACTCTCTTGCAAAATAGGATGACAAGAGATGAACCCTCTATTCTTAACACACTAGTTATCGATTCAACAAAGGTTATTCAACAAAGGTCATTCAACAAAGGTCAACACCTAGACCGGTTCCTGCTCCAAGACCTTCATTTTTTTCAAGTCTGACAGCAGTTGCAAAAAGTGTGACGTCATATGTTGTAAATAAGTTTAATGATATTAAAGAATGGATAGATCCCTACGTTCCTGAAGTAGTCAAGAAGAATGTAAGCGAATCAGTTGAACAAATCGATGAAAAGATAAAGTCTATCAAATCACTTGTATTAAAAACAGTGTATAAACATCCCGCGCCAAAACCATTTACAGTAAAGTTTAATATGACTGAACATTCAGCGGAGCGTGCTGCTAGACTAATTTCTTACACACCTTCTTCTCGATACCAAGACATTGTTCCTTTTTTAAACTTGGTGAGAGAGTCGGTCATTCAAACCATAGCAGGAGAAAGAAACACAAAGGTAAGAATTGTTTTAATCTGTGAAATGATTCGCGTAAGCATCTTAACAGGTGAAGAGACTACTCAGATGGCCAACTTTTCATCCAACTTGAAAATTATATTGGAGGGTACAGATGTAAGAACGGTTGTGAGTCAAATGGAAGAAAAAATCTTGGAGCGAAGCGCTAATTACAACAAGATGGGATCCAATTGCGTCTTGTCGAAGATTTTAAGAATGGATATCAGATTTATCGATTATGAACCTTTCAAGGGTTCTTCCTACATGGAGCTGTCTAAAGAGCTAAAAGACAAAAATGCCATCATCAACATGAAAAACGATGACGATTTTCCCGTTGTCTTTCATAACTTGTCTGGCTATGACAGCCATTTGTTCATCAAGAGATTAGGTGGAAAAAAAGGAAAGATCACTTGTATACCTAATAACGAAGAAAAATACATCAGCTTCTCAAAAAGCATCAAAGTGAGAGATTCTATTAATAATAAAGGTAAACCAAAAATAGTGTATAGAGATTTACGGTTCGTTGACAGCTACAGGTTCATGTCAAGCCCTTTAAAAGATTTAACTGACAACCTTGTTAAAGATTTGTGTGAGGAGTGCTCAAAATTAGATCCAAAAACATGCAAAAAGGACTGTATGGTTAAGAAAGGTAAAAAATGCAAATGTAAAGACAATTGTGAAGATTGCGCTCATAGAAGATCTAAAAAAGGAGACATCATGTGCAAAAACTTAAATTCATTCCACAGCGGAGCAAAACGAGATTTGCTATTAAGAAAAGGTGTTTACCCTTATGACTGGGTGGACTCCATTAAAAAATTCTCTGAAACACAATTGCCACCCAAAGAAGCCTTTTACTCTAAACTAGACGATAAACACATCAGCGATGAAGACTACGCGCATGCGCAAAACGTTTGGAACGTATTTGGATGCAAAACGTTTAAAGATTATCACGAGCTGTACAACATCTCAGACGTGCTCATTTTAGCTGATGTCTTTGAAAATTTCAGAGACACTTGCATAGAAAATTACGGTCTAGACCCTCTTTGGCATTACACCTCTCCTGGTTTGGCTTGGGACGCCATGTTAAAGGAAACTAAAATTAAATTGGACTTAATAACCGATATTGATATGCTCAACATGATCCAAAAAGGAATACGCGGCGGAATATGCATGATCTCAAACCGACTTGGAAACGCTAATAACAAATACATGAAAAACTATGATCCTTCACAACCATCGAAATTCATTCAGTACTTAGACGCTAATAACCTTTATGGATGGGCTATGTGCAAACCTCTTCCTGTTAGAGAATTCAGATGGATGACTGAAGAGGAACTTTTAAATTGGAAATCCATGCCTTGCATTCTCGAAGTTGATTTAGATTATCCTGAAGAGCTTCACGATTTACACAACGACTATCCTTTGGCTCCTGAAAGACTAACCATTGGAAAAGTGAATAAGCTCGTTCCCAATTTAAACAACAAAGAAAAATACGTCGTTCATCACGAAAACCTAAAACTCTATGAACGATTGGGTTTAGTCATCACCAAAATTCATCGAGGAATCACCTTTGAAGAAGAACCTTTCATGAAAAAATACATCGACCTCAACACCAATAAAAGAAAAGTCGCTAAAAACGACTTTGAAAAAGAATTCTTTAAACTCATGAACAACTCCGTGTTTGGAAAAACCATGGAAAATATTCTAAAGCATGTCGATATTAAACTGGTCACCACTAAAAAAGAAGCCTTAAAATTATCCGAAAGCCCTCGATATGATCGGTACACCATTTTTGATGAAAAACTCATCGCAATTCATATGAAGAAAACACAAGTCACTTACGACAAACCCGTTTACTTGGGAATGAGCATCCTTGACATCAGCAAAACACTCATGCTTGAGCATCATTACGACTACATCAAACCTAAATACGACGATCGCGCAAAACTACTCATGACCGACACTGACTCGCTCATTTACGAAATCAAAACAGATGATTTTTATCAAGACATTGCTGATGACGTACTTGAAAAATTTGACACGAGCGACTTTCCTAAAGATCATCCCGCCATTCAAAACGCTGGATTCAAAGTAGGCGAAAATAAAAAGATCATTGGCAAGTTTAAAGATGAAACCGGTGGAAAGCAAATCACGCAGTTTGTTGGTCTTCGACCCAAACTCTACTCTTACTACATCCCTGAAGAAATAGATGATCAAGAACATAAAAAATGCAAAGGTGTTAAGAAGAGCATTGTTAAAAATCACATCACTCATCAAGACTACTACGACTGCTTAATGACTAAACAAGAAAAACTCACCACCATGAACGTCTTCCGATCACGTCATCACGATGTCTACACCGAAGAAATCAACAAAGTCGCACTCAGCGCTAACGACGACAAAAGATTCATCTTAGAAGACGGAATTCACACCTTGGCTATTGGACACTACAAAACAAGGCAATAAACCAAGCGAAGAACAACCATCTTGAAGAACTGGTATAGAAATAACATGATTATTTTTATACTTCTTCTTGATTTTTAAAGACGACTCTTAAGTATTGCTTTTGTCCAAGAACATGATATGAAGTGTTCACCATTTTTTATGCATCCTTAAGTATGGGAAGGGTCAATGCGCCAGAACCGCCTTTTAACTATATATTGTGTTAGTTGTCAACTAAAACTTAGAGGTTGAAGTAGAGCTCGTATCTTCGAAGGGTAACTTAGCCGACTCATTAACAAGATTACCTGGTTAGTGGATGAGAGTGTATAAACTTAACGACCTTGTGAACTGTTCGTCAATGGGGTTGATAGATAAAGAATCTTTTTTGGAAATACACTAGCGGACTTGACAGTTTAGAGTCAGAAGATAATATACAAAAAATAATTTGGGAGTGCGAACCACATCAATCAATAGATCCAAAACCCGTCGCATGGACGCATGGATAATTTGAAATCAAGAAAATTTGAAAGAGATTAGGCATGAATGTTACTAGAGAGGAGAAAGTTGTGCAAGCATGATTGAATGTGATCCTTCAAGATTCGCGCAGTGGCATCAACTGCCACACTCGCAGGCAAGCAATGCAGTAATTTGATATTTGCAGTCCGTATTTTGCATAACTATGCCGAAATGGTCAAGAGATTTAATGGAAAGATTGATTTGTCAATAAACATACTTAGAAACTCTGGATGGCAAGAATGTGTGGCTGAAGCCACCCGAGGTACGGTGTGTGACAAAATGGCGTCCAAGTACCATTACTCTGGATGTATAAGAGCAAATGGTAAAGGTAGATAAGGTGCCGCGCAACGTAAAGCAAATCAGACCGGAAAGCGGTGAGCAGCAAAACGGACTAAGTAATATAGCAGGTGTGGAAATAGATGTTGGTGATAATGGCGTGAGATGCAGCGGAAGTAGTTACGGAAAGTTGAACATGCCGTTGTTTTATTAAAACCCTGTAAATTTCGTTTGAGCGGTTTTTTATCAACAACTGAATGCGAAACTTTTTTAGAGCAGAGTTTTTGATGAGTAAAGAAGATTTAAAAGTTAAACGCAGCTTTCTCGCAGAGAACGCTGCAAGTATTAGAGATAGTAATGGCCAACTAATTACATGTGATACTAAAGCTAAATTGTTCGATTGATAATATTACAATAGGTGAAAAAGGATTATAAAGGTACTCTAGGTCTTTTGGAATTAACTATGATGAAAAAGACAATGGAAAAAAATTTATTCTGAATAAGATAATAAAAATCATTCAGAGATTATGAAAATTACATTTGTTCAAAAAAAAATAAAATGAGAAAAATGGAACAACTTTAAAAAGAAATTGAAATTATAAATGGAATTATATACTAAAACTAAGTTAGAATGAATCCAAAGTAAATGCGTTGAAACCACAATATCTTACCTAGTGATGGAACCACAATATCTTACCTAGTTGGAACCACAATATCTTACCCAGTGATTAAATACATTACTATATAGACTTGACTTGCTATTAGCATGTAAAAAAGCTGATGGAAGTATATGAAGAAGGTTTTTGATATTGAAAGATAAGTACGTAAGTTGAATAGATCAAAAGGATCTATAGAGCAGAGCTTAGTTCACAAAGAAGCAAGGGACCTGGAAAGTAAATCATAATGTAGCTTCGAGGAACCGTAGCGCATAACTCTAAATATTTAAAAAATTGTAAATGCTTCAAAATGTTTTCTTTCTCATGTAAAAATGTGGAATCCCGTCGTGACTTCATTAAAAATTTTAATACACCTTCAACAGTTAAATTAAGAAGGATCAAGTTAGCTATAAAGGATGTGTTGTATTAGAAGTTACAGATTCAGAATGTGGATTTCAAAAAGTAGTTCTAAATTTATAAGAAAAGAAAAAGAAAAGATGAAATAAATAATAGTATTTGAGAATGAAAATCTTAAATCTCAAGACTTGGGAGAAATAACTATATTGTATGATATGCAAAGATAAAAAATACAAAAACTATTTTGATTAATAAATTTTGATAACGTATATATGAATGATGAAGAAAAACTATTTGCTCAGATTTAGGTAATTAAAAAGTTCAGAAATAATATTTTCTATAGAGATTTGTTATTTCAAATTCACTGCAATGCCTCTAAGAGTCGAAAGTATAAACTCAAATGAGTAGTTTCTAGTATTTGAGATTAACGAAAGCTGATTATGCTAATGCAGATAATGCTATACTTATGGTTTAAATTATCTTTTAAGTAATATCAAGTATTAACTAGGAAGTCAAGAGATTGAATCTATAAACTATGAGTATTATGATAAATTTTTGTATGGAATTAAACATACTCAAGACTTACCAGAAAATTTGATGATGGTGCTGCTGTGAGAAACAATGCAACAGGAAAACAAAATTGGATAGAACTTATTGTTGGATGCCAGTACCTAATGCTTTTAGAATGAGACAGTGTGATCACTTGGATGTACATTCTTTATCTAACTTAACTAATAACATCTAAGTTTATTTTGCTTGGATATCAAACTGATAAAGATAATGATCAGCTTCAGTATCCTGCCATCTTTGATAATGTGAATCTGACAAAGATTTTTATAAAACTCAACTAGATTTCTTAGGTCATATTATATCACGTCAAATTAGATTCGACTACAATATCCTGCTAATAAATGTGATGTTTATTTTACCCAACAAAGAATATGTCGTATCCATGTAGGTGCTATTTCTTTCAGATCAAGGCTTTGTTATATGGATGAGCTTGTAAAAATCCAAATATAACAACATCTGAGTGTAAATCACATACCCAATCTTTGTTCTAGATGTAAGCAAGTAAAGTGGAAAGAGTAAAGTTATCAGTAACTGATGTTTACACCAATACTCATGATTTTGCAGTTGTTGTTAGTAATAGACTTGTCAACTGTCAATCTAATGGAGAGAAATTTAGATTGGTATATTAAGTTGTAAATGAGTTTACAAAAATAGTTAAGAGATTCTTTTCATTAAATATTATATCTAAAGATTATCACTAAAAGAAAAAAAATGGTATGCCTAGATAAAAATAAATATGTAATTATTATCAGTTCCAAAGGAGCCAGTTGAGTGTATGAGTGTCTGCGCACTGCAGCAGAACTTTAAAGTTTTGATACAGTTTATTAAAAGAAAAATATATAAGTATATTTATTTCTGAAAAAATGTTATTATTTTATAACACAATTAAAAATGCTTATGTAACATAAAAAGCTTGAGTATAACTGGTTATTCAAAACTAAGAAAATCTGCGCTGATTAATTTAGTATTAGATGCGTATGATATACTAAAAAATAAGTTGAGTGGTTTAATTGTGCTTGATTATAAACCTGTGATACCTTCAGTGGTATATGAAATAACAAATGTCAGAACTAACTTCGATAAGTAGTTAGTTGATCATGATAATGAAATTTGAAAAAAAAAGAGAATTGATATTATCCATGATTTAAAATTGCTCAAAACTTAATTGATTTGATTAAACTTAATTAAATATACAAAAAGCAAGACAGGCAATAGAAAATTTCAAAAGAATTACAAATCAAAAAAGAAAACTCTGCTTTGAAATAAACGGCAAATATTTTTACTGTTAATGTTGATGTAGTGCAACGAATTATTGCTGAAAGTCATAGAGATCTGCTATCTTTCTTCAAATATGTAAGATCAACAGTTAAAGATTGTCTTTTGACATTATACAAATAATACATTATTATACAAATTATATTATAAAATTATATTAACTATACAAATACAAAGATAACGATAGTTCTAAAATGTGTAATGGAAAAAGCGATTGCTGACTCTGTAATGGTTCAAACAGATGCTGATTCTCTTTCTTATACATTAAATCTTAAAGCTTTTGATTTAATTTATTTTTTGATACAATGAAGGATCTTTTATTGATATTTTTGAGGAATTTTGTGGAAGTGGTAATAGTGGAATATTTTTTTTAAAGACATCTTTAAAAATTGGAGCTGTTAAATATGTTTCATTGAGAGTTAGCTCATACATTTCACTTTTTAAACAATCCAAAAGACTTTAATTAACATAAGAATGGATGATGAAGAATATTTACTTTGGTGTGTATTATGAGATAATTATCCTAAAAATCATAATAGTGAACATGCTGCTACCCATTCTTAAAAAACATGAGAATGAAATAAATATGATTGCTATTAGTTATCCTTTAAATGTTAAGTCTATAGAAAAGTTTGAAAATGAAAATCCAAAGATTAAATAATGTTTAATTAATATAAATTGCAATATAGGAGTTATTTGATCAAATTAAGTATGTGCTGTTAACTAGTTATTACTTACTTCTAAAGAAATTAAGGACACAGACAGTTCGAAGCTCAGTGCTTCGCACAAGTGCGGTTTGGCAGATCCTTCAAGAAAGAACACTATTATCTTATTGCTGATACGAGCGAGCTGTTATGATTGCAAGCAACAAAAATTTATTTTAAAAAGTTCTTCTGTTTAAGAAGCTTAAATCCATTTCATTTACAAGACTCTTTGAATAAGCATAAGAAGTATTGCAATCCAAATGAAGCTGTTAGAATAGAAATGCCAAAAAAGGTTGCATGTTACACTTTAGTAATTATAAAAAGATGTCTAGAGTACCATTTATTGCATATGCAGACTTTAAACCCATTATAAAACCTATCGATATGTGTCAATTAAAACCACATTAAGGTTTCTCAAAACAATTTCAAAAGCGTGCACCTTCCGGCTTTTGCTATTGCATAAAGTGTTTTGATGACATCGTTTACGCTAGCAAACCTGTAGCTTACATTATAACAACTGATTGTGAAAATGATGCACGAAGGTTTGAGAAAATGCAGGAGCCGGATGTTAAAATTACAGCCAACATTAAACAAAATGGTATAAAAATTGGTACGGATGATAAGAGACACTTAGAAAGTCCAACAAAGTGTTAAACCTGTCATGGTAACTTCACCGAAAAAAAGTATAAAAGTAAGAGATCATTGTCAAAATATAGGGAAAAATAGAGGAGCAGCTTTAGATGTTGAAGCTAGATTTAATACGACTGAGCTTATACCAAACTATCCAAGTGGTTTTAAAACTGGATTTTGTAAAAAAGCAAAATGGAGTGTTTAAACAAAAAGAAAAGGGTGAGGATATTAAAAAGATAACTTGCTTCAAGCCTAAAGTATTTTCAGTCCAAATGCTTGATGAAAGAGTATTGATCAAAAGACGCTTCAGCGTCCCTCAATATCTTTAGCATGTATTTGAATAAAAAGGAAGACATACATTTATTGTTTTGGCAAACAGACAGTGGTTCAAATTTCTTAAGAGTATTTAAATCATTCTAATTTCAAAAAATTCAGAGAATGATGAAGAAAGCGATAAAGATCAAGATAATGACAATTTATGCAATGAGAATTTATATTTGTACGTAGTTGACTTATTTATTCAGTTACCACAGCATTTTAGATGAACTAGTCATATGCAAGATTTAACAGCAAAAAAATGGTGTGAGAAAATGGTAAAGATTTCTAAAAAAGATTTACAGGAAAGCTCGAATCCTCTTTGCGTAAAGCAACTGCTACATTTCAAGAAGACTTTTTCTGTTTACCATTGAATAGTAACTTATTTACAAGTACCGGTTTTGTGGAATTTGACCTATATTTAAAATGACTGTCAGAAGATTTAATTATTTAATTATTATACCCAGCATTTAAAAGAATTTTTTTTAGAACTTAACACGCGTCGTCTACCAAGTGCTCCGGTTAAGTGGTAATTTTCGACAGGGTCCAATCTGACAACTTAAAAAAGACAAAGTGGATGATTCTCTATTTGAAAAATTAGTTTAACTGAAATAAAATAAAGTTGGTGCTAAAATATTTTTCGTTTTCATACATTTTATTTATTTTCAAAACATTTATTTTCAAATAATATTTTTAAAGTTCTCAAACTTCTGAGTTAAAATTAATATATCAGTTATATATATTTATGACAAATGGTAATATTTTGGTAATATAATATATATATATATATATATATATATATATATATATATATATATATATATATATATATATATATATATATATATATATATATATATATATATATATTAGTTAAATGTATATCTGGACACAAGAAATATTAAAAAAACTTTTACTGGTTAATATCAAATAAAACTTGTAAAAAAGGCCTCGCTTTTATAACGTGTAATAAAACACGTTAGTGAAGCGCTTCATTTTGTCATAAATGCGGTATAAGTAAAAAATGTTACGATGTAAAAATAAGTTTAAAAAAATGGAACGAAGTTGGAACGAGTTGCATTTTTTATGAAACGTGAAATGAGTTCCTTTTTTAAATGAGTTACGAGGAACTGAAACTAGTTCTCATTCCACAAAATGAACAGGGAACAAAATGAGATCGTTTTAAAAAGGAACTTTCAAAACAGTGAAAAAACCTGTTTGAGTTAGACTACCAATAGTAGCCAAGAAAACTTTTCACTTCCAGCTTCTTTAATATTATTAGATTATAGTATTGCTAAAAAAGGTACTGACAAATAATTACAAATGGCCATACTTTTAAATCTGGTTCATAAAGATTCTTAGAGCAAATAAAACGTGTTTATTTCTTACATCTTACGATAAAAATGCTATTACGCAACTATTTGATAAGTTAACAAAAGTTTTGATATCCAAAATAAGAATTGCTTTTATACAATTATAATTTAAAAACTCTTCAGTTTTTATGCTCTGATTATCTAACTGCTTCGATGAGATGACAACACAAAAAATATCATAAAGTATTAATGTTCTCTGATTGTCACAATGTGCTTAAAATGTATTTAACAGTAAAATAAAACGTATTTAAGAAAATAAAATGTATTTATGTAATTACATGATAAAAAATGAATATCGAATAGTCAAAATTGTTCAGCCCAGAGAAAGTTACCATAATAGGAGCTCAGGAAAAGATTTTTTAAGCAAAAACAGTTATTAATGATCTGTCATTTTAACTAGTTCACAAACATCTCAAACTTTTATGGTATATACTGCTTAGTCTTTTCTCGTGTTATGAATTTCTTTTAGAAGAAAATATTTTTTCAAAAAGATTTCTTTTGAACCTCAAAACAAAATTCAAAAACACAGTTTGTTTAGAATATTTACAACCACAACTTATTACTTGTGATGTTAACAAGTTACAGTAAGTGTTAAAATAACTCTCTATTCTTTCATCATCAGCTTTATTTAGTGCCACAAGATTAGCTTGAGATTATAGCAAGATTAGAGATACTATAAATAAAGTTGAATATATTAAGAGAAAGCCTGAATGTGAGTATTATTTAGAAAATCAAAATAACTGATTCTTCAACAATATTGTTAGTTAAAGATTCTGCAATCAGTTTTTTTCAACAAATATTTCTTATGCCGTTTATCATTTAATTTTTATAAATTTCAGTCTTTTAAATTCTTGCCAATTCGCACGCTAAAAAAAGTTTAAGAAAATATTTTTAAGTTTTCTATTTAGAAAAAAGAACTTGTTCATACACAAGAGTTAATGGAACAAACACTAAATTAATTCAAACACCTTTCATTTATTTAATCCATTATTTTTGTATCAATAACAAATCAGTAACATAATATTTTAACAAAAATAGTCAGCTTACTGATATTGAGTCCTTTTAGTTTGAAAAATGTACAATTTTGTTTGAGAGTCTCCAGGTTAAATTGATTAAAACCACCTATAACAAACAATGTATAAAATTAATAAAAGCAAAAAAATTTAATCCAGCAATTTCATAAAACATGAAGTGAAATGCGGTAGCTGAGTCACCATAAAAGATGGTCAAGAGTCAATAAATCCAGATAAAGAAAAGTTGAACAGAAGTAAGACTTTTTAAGATCAATGAATTTAACTAATCTCTTTTTTAAGAGCACATTAAAATGTTATTTTTGAATCATTTTTTATTCTCACCAACAAAAAGCAAACCGAACAGACCATCTCAAAAATTGAGATTTGTTTCCTCAACATGCGTTTATTTGATTCATCATTTTGCAGTTGCAAAGGGTAGCAGAACAGAATTATTGCAATTATTTCTTGTGCATGGTATGGTAGGTATGTTTAAACATTTACCATCTGCTGTATGCATTCTTGGATTAGTTTTTTTTCTTTCTTTATTACCCAATGTTATCTTATTGCAATGATATCTGTTTGACTACCACTTTGGTAACTCTTAAAAAATGAAGCAACAGTTATTAAAAGAATTTATGCACCATAAAGTATCCATTCTTGAAACAAAATACAATCATTCATCAGTGTAAAAACTGTCCTGGTAAAGAAACGTTTCAAGAAACCTTTATTATAGAAAATCTATAACAAGCAAAAGAAGTTTCATTTACTTTTTAGCAAACAGAAGATGAGGATTCAAATTATTTTTATCCTATTTGTAGAAGACCAAGTTGACAATACACCGGATTTATTTAAGGCCATAACTTAATCAACTGCATTGTTTCAACAATAAAATTAATCAAACTGAATATTGGAAATTTCATCTTTTGAAAATAAACAACTTGTATAACTATTTAAGATGGTGAGTTGCAAAAATAAATTTTGTTTTATTGATGATGTGATATAGAACACCCCTACAAAACTGATTTCAATATGTAAAAAATAAAGAAAATATACACATACTTTTAAACTAACCTGCTAAGTAAGGACAACATGCTTCTGCTTCTATTTTTATTTGTTCAGGTTGTGTTGAATCTAATAAACAATATTTTAAACATTAAAATAAAAAAATTGGTTTCCTTGTTTATTTCGCCTATTCAAATTTAGAGTTCTCTTATTCTATAAGCTCACAAACCAAGAGTTATAAAAATTAACAGTTTCATTTACTAATAAAAAAAATATGGGCTAATAATAACATAAAAATACTTACCTTTCTTCAGATAAGAGCAACATTTAGAAAGATTACTGTCACCTATGTAAAGAACTAAAAAGTTAGACCCTTCTATGAAATATTTAAATCCCTCCCTTTCCTATCTGTTCCATATTATTATCGTCACTTTTTAACTGGTGATTTTTTTATCTTTTAGGTTGCAGCTGAGTTAGTCTAAGGAAGATAGAAAGACAATCAGAAAGGTTATAAACACTTTCAAAGGGAAATTAAGATTTAACTATCCTAAATTACAGATATATATATAGAGAGATATACATAAAACAGAGTTTAAAAACTGACTTTGCACAAAAATCGGATTGCATTTCCCACAATGGCAACTTGGGCAGATCTGAGAACTTTGCACACAATTTTGAACGAACTTGATTTCATTTAACTCAAGAATAAGGGCGGAGGTTTCCTTGATGAAAAGTGAGAATGTTCTTCAGAATCAAAGAGACTTACCTTTTCTAACCAAACAGAGTATCAGCAGCAACAATAATACAGATTTAATGCAAAGGTGACGACTACCTTAAAACATAAAATATAAATCATTCAGAGAAAAGCATTTCATTTAAAGTTATGAAAAATCCTTCAATTTGCTATTATAATAAAACTAAAATAATCAAAAGAATTAAATTCTTTATTTTTGCAAAGCAAAAGAGTATCTTTCAGATTGACGATATATCTCCTAATGTAATTTATGTAACTCAATAAGTTTAATTGACATTTACTTCCATTTTATACTGAAAATACCAAGTAGAGAGTCAGATTCAATTCTAAATACTAAAATCTGAAGTAAAAGTAAGGATGAAAAAGCCTTTATAATGTTAAGTTTTTAAATGTTTGAGAAGTGTGGTAGCTGTGAAAAAGGTTGATTTAGTCTTCTTTAATCAATTTTAATAAACAGAGAATAGCGGTATTTACATTTCTTAAAAGAAGTCAAAATCAATACTACAATGGAAAGTATTAAAATTAAAGTTTCGGAGAAAAAAAATTTAAAAAAAAAGTGTAATTAAGTACTGAAACTAAAAAAGATGTTTATTTTTTTGGGTAACTGTACCTAAGCTGTTCATTTAAAATAAAATCACAAAGGAAAAACAAAATCAAAATTAGGTAGCAGCTCCAGACTCTGTTCAGTCACTCATTCTTGGTTTTATCAGAAGATATTTTTTACATTTCACTATAATATTTTGAAATCGTTTCTGAAGTAAGCCATTTGAGAACTAATTCAGCTTATCTAAATATTTACAGTTTACTTAACAAGGTGGTCATGCGCAAAACCATAACAACCACTCGTAAGCAAGCGAATGATAACAATTAGCACATTGGAGTTTTTTTGACTTCCTTGTTGTTTGCATGTCTTCAGAAATTCTTTTTTTTTTAACATTAGTTATAAAAGTGTTTCAGTGTTTTGGTATATAACCAAAACAACTTTAATTTCATAGCACGAAAAAGTTGCCGAGCTATCTTTTGCTTTAAAATGGGATATTCATGTTGAACAAGTAGCATTGGAAGTGGAAGTGAAAAATACAGGACAGAAGAAAAATATCTAAAAGATATAGATGATGCAAAGAGTAGTTTACATAAAAACTGACATTTATATAATCGAAATTTTCAAATAAATAGTGAAATAGTTGACATTCGTTGTTTTAAAAATTAGCTTATTTGTATAGAAATGGTAAGAATTATTAAAAATATTGAAACTCTATTATAAGTAGATTTCTGAAGAAGTATCAACACACCAGAAACTGAAAGGTCTGTTTGATCAGGAATAAAGCCTAAAAATTCTTAAAGAGAAGTTTGCCACAATCATTAAGCCCTTAAAAAGTGATTAAAAAATAATTAAAACTTTATAACTAAAATTTTTGTCTGTAGTAAATTAACATTCTATATAATAATACCGTAACAATCTTTTATTCTATACTAGGGAATGTCATCGGGTCCCCGGTCGCCGAAAGGGTAATTTCAAAAACTTTTTCAGGTCACGAACCCGTTTGGGTATAAACCGGTTAAATACCCGATATCCCGATAACCCGAAACAATGATTAAACGGGTTATCGAGCACCGACAGCTAAGGAACCGAAACTGATATATTATCGGGTACCCTTTCGGGTTTAGTCAACTTTTTTTCTTTACCCGAAAAGCCGAACCCGTTTGGTTTTTGGCTATATCACCGTTCGGGTCCCGAAGTAAAAGGTTTTTAAAAATTACAAAAAATGCTAAAAGTCACACAATTTTTGCTACGAGTTATTGCTTACGGTAATTTTAGCATCTTTGGAGGATTCTGTGAAATGTATAATGTAAAATTTAAAAAATGTACTAAATTAAACTTACTTAAGCAAGGGCCTAATTAATGAAGTATTCAATTTAAGCCCACAGTTATTTAAACAGCTTTAGTAAATGAAAGAAGTTAAATGATGTGAAAGTATATGCAGTTTTGGTACCAAAAGTTAACTTTCTAAACACACTAATTGCCTCAGCCATCATAGAAATGAAACATTGGCAAGTATACCACTTTCACCTTAGAATTTTTACCATGCTAACCCGATTTTAAAATAAGCCAAATCCTTGCTCCTTGTATGACAGGAACAATTGTGAGCAAAAAAGCCCAGATGCTAAATATATTAAGAGACACGTTTTCAAATATAATGAGAGCATTTAAAAAGTACGGTAAAACATCGTCATTAACGCTCATTTCCGAAAGTAAAAGAAAGATTCCGATTGAGACCGTTGTACTCTAACTCATATTCTGACCAAGAACCACTGAACAAGAGCCATTAAAGTTGCTGCCAAACTTAATGAGCTTCTCAAAAATTCAGTATCTACAAATAATTTCCATCTGGTGCTTCATAATGATAGATTTTAAGGAATGGTCGCTATCCGGAAACTTTTGCTCTCAACAAAAAACTTTACAAAATGTTTAGACTGGTGTAAAAATCAACAGAACTGGTCTACTAAGAAATTGAAGAATATAATATTTTTAGATGAATTGTTATTTACATTATTTCCGACCACTGCTTCAGTTAATTTCTGGAGGCAACATAAGCAAGAATATAAACCAAGCTGCCTTCTTCCTACTGTGAAATACAGAGGAGTATCTGTGATGATCTGGGGAGTAACACTGTGGAAATCAGCTGGACCAATAAATGCCTTTCATGGCAGAATTAATAGTCACGACTATTTGACTATTTAATTGTATCAAGTCCATCCAACTATCTTAGAACTGTTACCGGAAGGTAACGCAATATTCCTGGATTACAATGCCCCAATCCACACCGCTAAAGTAATCTCAAAATGGCATGATGAAAATTCAAAGGACATAACTCATCTTATTTGGCCACCACAATTGCCTGATCTTAATGTTATCGAACATTTGTGGTGCATGTAAGTAAATAATTTAAGAAGTCGATATCAACCACAAAAGTCACTAAGAGAACTAAAGACATTTTTTTATAGAAAAACGGACAAAAATTTCATTAGAACAAATTCAAAGTTAGTATCAGTAATACCTCGCCTGATTTAATTTGCAACTACCGCCAAAGAGGGTTTTACCCCTTATTAGAACAAAATTGTTTATTTTTGAAGGTGTTACAATTATATTGTCCAATTCCTGTATATATCTATATATATATCTACATGAGTAATTTCATTTATTTCTTTATTTTCGTCATCGTTTGGTTTGACAATTTTTTTTATGAAAAGAAACGCAAGTTGATGCGAAAATGGAATAACTTGCACTTGATGAATAATTTCAGACCATCCCATGCGGTTTTACCGAAGTCAATCCGTTTGGCTTAACTGAGTAAATAATTTCTTTATACACTAAATTTTTTGAAAAACATTAATGACGAAAGAGTAAAGAATTTAAAATTTTTTACGCTTTATCTCCTACGTTTTCAAAGATGTATTTTTCTTTTTTCAAAATAGTAAAGTACTCATAGTGTATTTTGCAGAATACATTTTTTCTCTTTCAAAGTGTGTAAAATGTTTGTTGCGAATTGTTCCTGTTACAAAATCTTCCTTCTGGGCTGATTGTTTCCTCCTCCTCACATTCCAGTTAAATATTTTTACAATTAATTTGAATTTAAAACCTTTAAGTAATACTCTTAAATCATAATCATTCTTTCGAATTCTAAAGCAAATTTCTTAAAGAAACAATAAAAAGGAAAAAGAGAAAAGTCTCATAACATCAGAAACTTATGAAGGTTAAAGAACCTATTTCGTTCGCATTCACTGAACAATCCTTTCGCTCGCCGAAAATATTTTCGGTTTTAATATCTCACCTTTTTTATACTAAAAAATTTACGTAATATTCAAATATTCGCGCTATAAATAAAGAAATGTAAGGAAGAAATAATGTTTGGAAGCCGGCGCCGCTTTGAATAAATAAGTGGAGTTTTTGAAAAGAATTGTTCACAACTTTTGAATGTTGCAATGAAAATATTTGAAATGGTAGGATTTGCTCTTACGACAGTATTGAAGAATGATTGGAAGAGTAAATAGTTTTCGGAAATATGATTTTAGTTAATTTCAAAATTAACCCCCAAAAAGTTAGCCTTAGTTAAGCTCAGATCCTGCGACTTGTCAAACTTTCTGCTCTATCTTATGTCCTCTGAGATATCCCTCTAAGATGGGCTGTGGAGACCTCTGAGGTAGATAAGGCAGCCCTCTGAGGCAGGCCCAGTCAGGCTGAGACATGTGGCTGGGCCAATCTTTCGCTCTATTCTTAGGTCAACGCTCTGGGTCTTATAGCACTAAGCGCGGCTAGCAAAAGGGTTTATGGTGTCTCTTACAAAACAGATTCTATGAAGTGACCACCTTCGAACTTCGCTATAGCACCTAGCACGATGAACACGTTAACATAGACAGATAAGGTTACAGACGCAGTGCGAGTTAAATTTATGGTTATACCGTTACCGTTGTTCCCTATTTTCAGACTTGAGTCATGGAGGTGTTGATCGCTAGTGGTTCGGAAGTCGATGGTGAGGAACTGACGTTGCCAGTATACCAATCATTAAAGGATATGATTTGGGCGGATTACTCATTGGCAACCATATTTGCTTCGGGAGTAACTATGGGATTCGTACCGGAAAGATATTGGGAAGTTTCTTCATACATCCTGTGTAGAAACAAACCGTTTGAGTATAACAACTAATACCTACTCTCTATAGCTATGTCTACTTTCACAGGGTTAAGAGTTGGCTGAGTCTTTTCTGGTAGGCGAGCGAAATTAAGGGAGGTTGGGCAGGCGATAACAACATATTGCAGACTGTCGCGAGCGGTATTAACATCAAACAGTCAGCTGGTTAGTGTACCGACTTGATGGATCCTCCTACGGCGAATAATTTTTTCGAAAGCCAGAGCAAAGCGTCCTTGAGAACTCAGAGCGATATCTACAAACAGCAAGACAGTCTCAAAATAGAGAGCAATATTATATAGACTGAAGTTTACAGCTCCGTCTTTAGCATTTGCTCCTGTTATGACAGCTGAGGATGAACCACACCTGAGCAGGGTTAAATTGCCAGGATCTGTCTGATCATCATCAAATAATTAGGAGAGGTACGCTGTGCTGGAGATAAAAATAGATCGCGCATAGAACAGTAGTCCCCATTGGACTGAATGCTTTGAAGTTCCTGACCCTGCATCCGGATACTCATCTTTTCTACTATGGCTTAACCAAGGTTGCTTGCGATGCGAGCTGTAATGTCAGTACCCCTCATAAGCGTCACGTCATAAACCAAACTTACGGTGCCAAGCGAAATAAACACTTGCGAACTTAAGCTTGGGAACCGGACGAGCAACCTCTGACCCAAAGGATGAGCAATCGATCTAACGGGCAAAGTTGACGAGATTATCAACCTTTTACTATGGATAGCGTGCCGCGTCGGCAAGTCCTTCGTGGGTTCGAAATGTGTGCCATACATACTGGATAGAAAAGCCATATTCACTAATGGGAGATTATTTGGAAAATAACCCGACAATCTTTTAGAGACGTTGATAATTCATCTAAATAATAAACGAATTTGAAGTGAAATGGCAGAAGCATGGGGTGAGGAAGTTCTTCTCATAACTAAAGAAACAAATTGGGTAAAAGAGGATCTAGGTAAATTAGCTAATGAATCTGGTCTTAATAGCCTAGAAACAGAGATTGACAAAGCTATTCTCACCATGCCGGATATTCCTTAAGAAACTCTGATTTTAGATAAGACTGGAGAAGAAAGAACAATCGAAGTATGTAGGGACTTGGAAGCCTGGAATTTTAAAAAAATATTCTCTAAGGCTATTATAAAGGCAAATGAGAAATACCCCACAATCTCTATTAATCCTGATAAAGCGAAAGGAGAATTAGTGATAGAAGACTCTAATAAAAAGGGTTCGCTAATATTTGAACTCGAAAGCAAGAATCCTATGGATGGAAGATAATTTTTATAGCCATTGCACATCAAAATAGAGTAACTGGCGGAAAATTTAGATTATATGAGTGGAATACCATTAAAAGCGAAGAGAAGGCCGCCCTTGGGATTGAAGCGATCAAAGATAAATATCCAGTCTTGAACCCCTGATACACTAAACAATTTGAATGAAACATTTGTTAATTTGAATAGAACGGTTGTTGGAATTGTCAATCCTGCTTATGAAATACTCAATGAAGCGGGAATTAAGGCCAATCCCATAAATGAAGCATCGAGCAACCTGAAGGGCATCAGACAGTTCATAGATAATGAGAATATTAAAAAAGATTTAGTTGGAAAAGAAATAAAGAGGTTTGAGCGAAAATCCGATGATTAAGAAGGAGGATATCAAATAAAAGAATTTAAGGAAGGCTTGAAAAGTTAGTTTGCACAGATAGGCGATAAGACATTAAGTCAAAATACAAGAGCGATATTCCGGGAGCAGGTGATCACGATAGACACAGTGGTGACGGCAATGGTCATGTCGATAGCCCAGTTAGTTATTATTATAAGTTTAGTATCAACAACCGCTCCAGCTGTAGCACCACCTAGGCCTAGTCCCAAGCCTCCAAGGCCAGAACCAAAAGAAAAAGGAGTCAAAGACAGGCTTAAAAACGCGCTTTGCTGGCTCGCGGGGAAGGCTGCCGACGCATAATCTAGCATACTCAACACCATTATTGCCAGGATCTTCCGTGTTGCAGCGAACTTTGTGGGTTTCCTCACTAAGAATGTCGCAGGACTCAAGATTGGGGCAGTATACAAATGTAACCAGAACAACAAAAGGAGTGTTAGAGGAAAGAAAAAATGAGGTATATTTAGGAAATGGTACTCATCATGGAGCGATTGAAAACTTAAATATCTACATAAAACCGGTTTCTCCGCTTCCGATAGCTATCTTTTGGGTAGCAGGTGTCAAACAGACGAATGAGGCATCTATATTCACAAACGGTATTTCATGGTGTCCGATAACGGTTTCTGATCTTGAGAAACCATCCGTGTACATTAACGCTTGTTTTTCGTTTAGGCTGGCTTCTAGGAATGTTATGCTGGAAGTCATTACAATACGCCCTAAAGACTTTTTTGCCGGTATCACAGTCTAGCAGAACATATTATCAAACGCCAACAGTACTCTCAATTTCACCCATGTCCCATGTCTATATCTTATACAAAGCGATCTTGGATTAAAGACTGACCTGATGCGGACTGCTGTTATAGACGGAGTGTACCTGCTGGCTTCAAATGGCTAGATGATATAATGTTGGATACTAGTGATCTAATTTGAGAAGAATAACATCCACCATATTAGATTAAAACAATGTCCAGAGAGAGGCTTTATCCGACGTTACCCAGCATCATGAGCGTGCCTTTCATAACATCATCCGTAACAGCCTCCAGTGGATCTACAAAAATAGAGAAGCTCCCTGAAGATTACTGAATACTGTTGAAAAAGAGAAAAAAAACGTCAAAAGGCTAATGGCTTGGGTCACAATCTCTGATAAGACTGGTCTGCTGACAGGTGTTAGCGTAATCCCAGGGATAGAGGTGATTCCAGCGTCTGGAATCACCTCTATCCCTGGGATTACGCTTGCATATGTCGGCGCAACATGCGGTATCCTATCAAGTCTGCTCAGCGTCATCGAAAAGCGGTATAAATCCTCTTCAAAGAGTTATCACACTCCATATAACCAATCTTGAGCAGCAGTGGCCACCCTCCAGGAAGGCATAAGCGCCGCCATCAATGATGGAGAATTTACTGTCGAGAAGTTTAAGTCTCTTGAAGAAAAACATCGACACTATCTTTACAATGTTGATACAGACTTGAAAAAAACGTTCAGCAGCGAGGTAGATGGAAATCCCGAAATTTTCGAAGATGTCAAGCGATACCCCAATATGAGAAATCCTTAATTGCAGCTGATGATTTCAAAGTCAATGCCTTTTTGGGGTTGTCGCAAATGCTAGTCGCTAAACACAAGGTGCTTGCTCAACCGCACTAGTTGTTGGTTCTTGTTGCTGGTAGTTCCGGACTGCTACTTGCAAAAGCGCATTGGGAAACAGGATTCGACTGGTGTATCAGCCTTTTTCTACCGATTTCTTGATTGCACAATAAAGAAGGTGAGAGCTACAGCTCCTATGGCGAGCGCTATACAATCCGGGGTCCGCGGTAAAGTTGTTATTAAAGCGCTTCTTCTTCATCCCTCTTTCCTCGGGCCTCTCACTTGCTTCGCCACCAGCATCATGTTTATTTTCTCGTTCCACAAGCTTCTTGTCACTCATCTTCTTTATCCACCTTTTCTGCAGCAGCGATTTCCAGCTTCAGTTTTGCCCAAGACTCGGGTAGTAGACGGTGCTTTTCTTTTCGCGTAGCCGCCAATGCTTTTCAAGCCTTAATAGCTCTCTCATCTTTTTGTTTTACGATGTTATATCAATATGCTGAACGGTGCTCAACATCAAGGTCAACGGAGCTATACTTGTGCTGAAATGGTGGTATACTTCTCCTGAAAGAACACATTGAACGTGCTGCAGTACTGGGTTATTATAAAGATCATTTTTCTGGCCAGCATAATCACCCACTCTTCAAAAGACCTGTGTATACTGACATTGGGTTAGCCCGGCGCCCATGATCATGACCATCATTGTGGTATATTCTGTGTACACAGCAGTAATTTCCTAAGGATCCATCTTTCTGACATCTTCATGTGTTAGTTTCCTCTCGGTCAGTTCTTTACTTCTCCCACTGTTAACAGCAGCAGCCAATCGACTACGATAGAACTCTACAGAGCTGTCTTTATGGGGCTCTGGTCTAACCTCGATGGATGAGTCCGAGTCATCCCAAAGCAGTTCTTCTGGTATCCCCTTCATTATTGACATTAAAGTATGTCTGTATAGGGTCATCCTCCAAATTGTTAAGCAAGTCAAGGCTGACACATATATCGCCAGCAAAAACCATGAGATGGCATGTAAAATCAAAGCAGCTCGACACCTCTATCACCGTAGGTGTATATTGGTGTTGCGCCATTTCGTCTAGAATTAAGGTGCGATAGGATCTTATTAACTTTAGGCGAGTCTATACCCACCCACCCCCACCCACCCAACTTTCATTTATTATCTGGATAAAGGAGCTCTTGTTTTTTAAGAGGAGGATCATCATGGCACTCAGCTGATCTCTTACGAGTCGGAGGACTGCTGCATATCTCTGCGCGATGATCCACAGGCTGCGCTTAATGTGGCGCCCGCTCATAGCAATTTGGTAGAGTGGGGACATTCGGGAGTCTACTTTCTTTTCGTTGATGCAGTCGTCGATTATGAAGATGCACTCTTCTCTACCCATTGTTTCGGAGTGAACCTTGTGAGTTTTCTAGACGCCGATGTCCACTATGATTTTGGCTTTATTATGAGAAATCTTTTGTCGGGCATCAACTTGGAGTTGAGGTAAGTCAGGGTGGGGCATATCAAAATTTTTATGGCGCCCAGCCGGCGATTGAGCAAATAGATGCAGAGCTCTCTCCTACCTATGTTCATCGCGCCAACACAACTAAGATGACCTTCTATCGGGTTTACCATTCCAAATAGTAATACCCAATCATTCTGAAATATTGACCACTAAGTAGGCTATTTGGTTAGATTGAGTATAAATATCACAGTTGCAGCGAACTTGCACGATGCCCATGTCCCCAACATTTCTGATTTGTCGCTTAGCTAATATGTTGAAAAGACTATGACTGTGATGGTTTGTGTAAGATTATCAAGGACTATACCTTCACGATGGAGCATTTAATTGAAGTCGGGTTCCTTAAGGAACAGACAAGCATCTTGATCACGTAGTACCTCGAGTTTGGGGTAATAATTAGTAAGAAAGATGAGGTGCGTACCCAGATAGGTCTTGATTGGTTTTGATTGGTCATTGGCTTTCAATTGAAGTTGTGATATATTGGCAATAGTAGCTGTATCTTTGCTTGCGTGATGTCTACTCCCGCGCCTGATTAAAAGAAAGAAGTCGCTCACGTTGTGCATCACAGCACAGTGTTTGGCGTAGGAGCCCTGGCCATTTCTTATGGCTTGGAAAAAACCAAGCAACTGCCGAGGGCTGAGCTGCGGTTTGATATGCCAGACGCCGGAAAGTTGATCGTCCACTTGATGTTCGTTGAGTGGGCTCGGCAGATAATGTTCGATAAGAGAAGGATCCCCGGCAGTCTCGCTCCTGGCAATTGAAAAATCAGAGCGGAAGTCTTGACTAGAGCAAACCTAAAGCGGTCTGATAAGTGGACTTGTTGCATCGGTTGCATGATAAAGTTGGCAGGTGCACCTACAAATATGCTCTGGTGATTGTCGATGCGGCGAACCATAACAAAGAAGCAGATCCACTCACTACCAAGACAGAAGCAGTAGTCGCTCATGCTTATAATTCGTATATACTAGCGCGGTCCGCTGAAGTGGCCGCAGCTGTTTCAAGTAGATCCAGACCTCGAGTTTCTCGAGGCTACTACACATATCCTCAAGAAGCGTGGTGTTCTGGTGCGGGTTGCAGCTGCCGGAAAGCATCGCGAGCAAGGGATAGTTGAGCATTTCATTTGCACTCTAGCAGAGAGACTGTTTAACGCGCAGTATGCTAAGGAGATGCTGATGGCGGCGTACAGTTCTTCGGAAAGATTGACCGAGTAGGTGATGTCACTGCCATCAGTGTTAGTCTCCCTCAACAATGATCCAACCAGATTTTTAGGTGTGAAAACCAAAGACGCCATCAAAACCGTAAAGGTCTCTCAGACACCCTCACAACCAGCTCAGAGGGATGTCGGTCTTGAGGAACCTTTTATATCTTCTAGCTCTCTCGTGCGTTATCTGTACGCAGAAAGCGAGCTGGAAAATGGGGGTCGCCGCGCCACGAACGCTGACTGGTCCATGATTACACGCGTTATAAATTCAGTCCAGAGAGAGAAGGGGCAGCCCGCTCTTTATAGTCTTACTTATTGACCAACCAGATGCTTCGTCCGTGAAGAACTATATAACATTCCGGACGGGACTGAGTTACCACCAGAAAAAATCATCCGACACACGCAAAGTGGTAGTAGGCCAGGGTCCTGACACCTTCCAGCTTTATCCGTTTTTCGGTGACAATTGGGTTAAGAGAGGTCTTCACTTACTCGTAGACAACTATCTGGTGGCCCTGACTTCGGATTGAGACGCCTTTCTCATCACTTTCTGATCTTCTAAGCACTGATTATAGGACTCGTGCAGAAGATTTTTCTTAATGACACTTATGGTGACTCCCTTAGCTTTCCTGATATTTTTTCCCTCTTCGAGCACCGAATACATTTTCGGCTTGAGCTCAATCAATTCATCAATGCGGCGTCCCTTATATTCATCCTTGAACTTCCTTATAATCGTTTTATTTTGCTTGTCGAAGTAGAAATGGCTCATATGGTATTCACTAAAGTTAGCATTTCAGTCACGTGACCTTTTCGTCGCAAAGTCAGTTTATAAATAAAAGAGAATTTTTCGGCAACTTTTTTGGGAAATATTTTAAAGCTATCTTATTTCAAATCAAATTGTCTGTCGCATTCCTTTAGAAAATGTAAATATAAATGTTGTTATGTGAAGTTTATTCTTTAAACTTCCTTAAAAAAGAAGCCAGAAAGTTTTTTAAGTCTTTTTCTTTATAGTTACATTAATTTACACATGTTGACAAGTAAATATGCTGCTTTTTATTGCTTTTTTGGCATTCTAGCACCTCAAAAAAGAATATTTAGCTTTTTAAATTACAGTGTTAGATATTTGTTTCTATAACCGTTTCTTTTTTATATCTGGACTTGGCAATTTTAAAAATACATTTTCCATCATTTTTTCAATATTTTCTTAGGTGCCGTAATGGTATTCCGCTCAACCTATTTTGCTAGATATCTACACGGATATTTAGAAAGCGCTTATTAATGCAACTTTAATATTTAATTAGTTTTTTATATCAAGCTGTTTGAGATTTGTATTTCTGGTATGAAAATTAGGAAGACAAAAGCTTAGCCAATTTGTGCACTACTAATGTTCAACCATTTTTACAATTAGTATTATCAGAACAAGAAAAAAATCTTTTGAAAGACCAAAATCAAAAATGAAACTCCAAAGCGCAAAGTTGAAGAAAACGACAAATTTAAAAAAGTTTCTGAACTATTGAGTCTAGAAAAAAAGTTTACTGCATTGAAAGTAAAGAATAAAACAAACAAAATTCGAAATTTAAACAAGAAGATTGTTTATCGAGAAATAAAGTTAAAAAAACAAGTAAAAGAAATTGATGTATTAAAAGCACAGTTTGAAAAACAATCTCAAACTTTAAATATGGAATTCAATAACCTTAATCAAATGCTAAAAAATAGTAATGCAAAAGTTGAGATGTTGAGTCATCTCAAAAAGAAATTAAGCCGTGTGAAAAATGTTTTAAGTAAAACAAAGGAAACAATTTCCTTCTCTTCAATTAAAAATCTCACTTTTTTAAAGTCAGAAAATAAAGAACTTAGTGCAAAAGTTGAATCGTTAAACAAAGAAAACATTTATTTAAATGGTCTTTTAGAAGATGATGTTGGGAGACGAGAAAATAGTAACATTTAAAAGAGGACGATATTCAAATGATATTCGAAAAGTTATCATGGAGCTGTCATCATTAAATGTCAGTATGAACAAGGTCAGTAATGTTATTAAAATTGCTTTGAAGAAACTTGCAAAAAACGGATTTATAAAACTTCCCTCAGTAGGTACAAGATCTAGATTTACCCCAGATGCTTTAATTCTTGCACAGCTTCAAGTATCAGAAGAAATATTAGATAATATTGAGAAAGACACAGGAAACTGTTTACATGGAGATTGAACAACGAAATATTTTACAGACATAATCAAAACATTCAGTTGACTACCAAAAGTGGTTGATTTCTATCATTTGGGCTATCAGAAATGGCCTCTGGGGATGTCGGATCAGCTTTTTAAGCTCTTTAACAGAAATTTTACATGATATTTGACACAAACGACGTGAAAAAAACCTTGCAAAGTTAATTTGTTCATTTAAAACAACTATATCAGATTTAGGTTCTGTCAATCCACTGTTTAACATTATGTTCAAAGAAATAAGGGAGCTATTATTACCAAAAGTTATAGAACATTAGAATAGTTTAACAATTTAACAGAAAAATGAATTTAAGGGTATGTCAAACTTTTTTTTCAAAGTACATCTTTTAACAAACTTTGCAACTAAGACAGATAAAGTACTAAAATTATTTGAAAAAATTGCTCTTAGAAATGCTTAAGAAAACACTTTTGCATTTAAAACTTTTGAATCTTGGGCTGCAAGGCTGATGCGCACGGCATGTAAAGCATTCCACAAACGAGAAAGTGATGAACTGGCGTACCATGATATTTCAATTCTTTACTCATTGGAAAAGGTGAAGACAACTATATGTTTGCTCCTTTGAAGAAAAGAAAAACATTCTTAGTATGAATAAGTATTTATTTCGTAAGTATTTTAATAAGTAATTTTTGAAAGACAAGCAATTCATCAGCTCCCAGGTGGTATATATTGGAACTCAGATGATCAAACTCAAAAGGCTATGGAAAATGTACTAGCAACTAACAAAGCTTCAAAAATTGATTTTGCGAATCTGGATCTACTTATTCGAACTAAACAAAATGCCAAAATTCAAACAGTTCAAGCATATACTATGTGGTACCAAAACAAAGCCGTAGCATGGCTGGATGCAAAATTAGCAGATGAGTGCTACATGTTAATTGAAACAGCTTCTCGTAGTGTTGAAAAAATGAAAATAAGGTATAAAGAGCCACTACTAGGTTTAATTCAAAGAAAACTTCGATGTTGAGAATAAAACAGTTACTCAAACCAGATGAAGACAAGAAAGCATCCCTAAAAAAGTAAATATATTAAATGCTAGCAGTAGAAGAAGCAGGAGATAAATCTTCAAAAATTGATATTTCTTTCAATAAGAAAGTTATAAGAAGTCCATGAGATTTTTATCGTTATGCTATGAGAGCAAAATGTTCATTAAAGCTACTTTTTAAAACTAAAGTTTCTTGAAATAAACGTATTGATTTAAACTCAAGTGAGTTGATGGAGAACTTGGTAACTTTAATTTAAACATGAAACTTGCCTCCACCAGAACAAAGGAACAATACACAGAAAGAAAAAACCCCACGCTTTCACTTGATTAAGAAACAGGCCTGAAAGACGCGCAAAAAAAAAAAACTGTACGCGGATATTTTGTAAACAAATACGTCGATTTAAACAACTCTGTAAACAAATAAGTTGAGTTAAAATTTAAAATTCGCTATACTAGCTGCTAAATTGCTCTTTTTCAAATTTTGAGAGCTGTTTATTTTAAAAAACTTTTACAATAAGAATTACTAAAAAAAAAACACTTTTCTTTAATAATAAATGATTTCTTTTCAAATTTCACAAACTCTACAACTTCACAAAACATATTTTACATGTATTTATATTTCTGCTCAGCTATGATCACTTTTGTGACAATTTAAGTACTTTTAAAACTGGTTCTTTTGTCGATCGAGGTGAGTAAAGCTTGCTATAGCTGTTAAATAATATGTTAGATAGTATTTTTCCATGAAACTTATCCATGTTTTCAAATCCATAAAATTCTGCTATCATCATTGTTATATTTATAAAACTTGTCCTACAAACTGATGACGTGATGTGATGAAAAAATACATAGCAATAAATCACCTATTGA
The DNA here is from genome assembly GCF_058129835.1 of Hydra viridissima. Lineage (NCBI taxonomy): Eukaryota > Metazoa > Cnidaria > Hydrozoa > Anthoathecata > Hydridae > Hydra > Hydra viridissima. The sequence continues at coordinate 789,075 of NW_028324308.1, read as the reverse complement.
CACATATTGTCTCCAGTTATCTTCAAGCCTCCTCTGTTGATATCTTTAGCAAATTCTCCAAATTCGTTGTAATAGAACTGTCTATCATATTTATCTACATCATTTCTACTGATGTATCCTGAAATATAAACTAAAGCCACTTTTACAGACTTAGACAAGGCTAACTCCATATTTGAAAGATTATGAAACACATTGAAGGTATTGATACCATTTAGCAAAAATCCACACTTCAAACAAGCATGTTTACAATTTGTTTGAATTCCATCAAAATCTGTGTTTAAATCAAGGAGAAGCTTTGTTTTCTTAATGTTTACTTTTTGTAAAACTTGTTGAACATTAATAAAATATGTTCCACTAGAACCTTGAGGTAGCTTACTTAACATTTCTTCAATGGGATCACTGGAAAAATTTCCTAGACATACATAATCGTGTGAAGTGCTAAGCAGATGCTTAGTTAACTCAACTAGTCCTCTAGTCGTGTATGCAAGAGCAAGAGCAGCATCTTTGGTAAGTTGTTTTACTCTTTGTCCTTGTTTTTTAGGAACCATTTTTTCAAACATACTTGCTATATCAAGTAAAAATTCTAATCGTTGATCGTTAGGGTTATCAAAGACAGCCCTTTTTAAGTCTTTAGTTTTAAAGTCTTCGAACTGACTTTTTACATTTAGGATTTTGAAAAAGTCTACAATTTTTTCTATAAAATCAACAGTTCCACCTGAATCCTGCATTTCTGGAAAAATTTGTAGTGCAGTTAACGTTTCAACACAAAAAATCTTAAAACATAAAGCAACATTCTGTGGTTCTATAGGTTTTGGACAGATAGAAACTTCATTAAACTTTGATAGTTTCACAATAGAATTATTTTCTAATTCAACCAGCTTCTTCAAGTCAACCCACTTTGCAGTTTTTTCAAGGCCGCAGTCAGAATACTTTAACTCTTGCATTTTTTCAGTTAACTAATTGTTTCTGATAGATTTGATTAGATGTACATAATCATATAGTAAAAAAATGTTTTCAGTTGCGCGCCAAGGAGAAATCAAATTGAATTTTTTAAAGAATGATTGATTTACTCTATTATTATCACATAAAATTGCAACAGTAATGTCATTATGTGAACGAATCAAATATAACATACCAATAACTTGTTCATATTGAAAATCAGCACTTAAACGATACACTGGCAGTGCTTTGTACAAAAACCTCTTTCCTCCTAATAATGAGCAAATCATAAAACTTATATCAGTGGTTGCAAAATGTTCTGGAGAATTTACTGCTTTTCCAAATAAGTTTCTCCCTTGATGCGCTAGTTGTGGTTTTACATAAACTTCATCGATTATAATAATTAGATTTTTTTAACGAGGATCTTCTAGTTGCATAAAATATTTGTTGAGGAAATCAAAATCCTCTAGCTTACTAACCTTAAATATAAGTTTACCAAGTGTTACAATACTTGGCATTTCATAGTCATTTCTAATACGACTGTAAAGAAATCTTGAAATTGAAAAATACTCAAAGGTCCTACTTAGAATTTCTGGAGAAAATTTTTTATTACCAACAAATGTTAATGCATGCATGCTAACAAGTTGTTGTGTGATGATGTTTTTTTTATGATCCATTTCAACGGAATATAAATATCTAATAGCTTCTAAAATTTTTAAGTAAGATGTAATTTTATGTATTCAATTACTGCACAGTGGTATAATAGTGCATCTAGATCCAAAATGAAAACCTTCAAATCGCATAACAATTTTAACTTTTAAAAGAAACTGTGGAATAGCAGAGGTATCAATATAATCCTTACTTCGGACTATTAAACCATCATCCACTGTAAAAGATGTTACTGGAAATGGAATAACTTCTTTGCTGACTTTTAGGCAATGATCATCAAAACAACTAATTTCATACAAATCCAAGTGAGTTGAAATTTCATCAGGTTTCATGTTACGCGTAGATGGTAGTGATTTTGTTGTTGTTCTTTTTGTTGCTGGAGGTGTAGGAACTTGACTTTGAAATACACAGATGAAAACAGTTGGTGGATTTAAGGGACGAATTTTACCATGAATGTGACAAGTTTCATAATTAACTGGCCAATGATTTTCACAAAGGAATGTATTTGGACAATTTGGAATGTTTTCTCTTGGAATAGATCTAATCCATCTCTCTCTTTCATGAGGATTACGGTTTTTGTTTGGAAATCGAAAAAGTTTAACTTTATGTTCTTTATCATAGTTTCCTCTACAATCAGTTACACAACATTGAAAAGGCATCATATAGTAATTTTTGTTTTGAAAGATTACATTTTACTAAATATATAAAATACAAATAAAAAAATATTGATTCTCAAATAATTATAAGCAATTGATTTTAAATATATATTGTATGGTATATCATATTATGTAAATATATTACTGTATTATATCTGTATACATAACTGAATTATATATATATATATATATATATATATATATATATATATATATAGTATTGTAGAAATTATGTTAATACTTCCAGTAAGAGTGCTCAATACAGCGTAGAATAAGTAGAGCGAATATATTATTACTATAATACAAACTAAATAATTAGCTTGGTTTATATTACATTACTTAAAGTTTCACGCAATAGCGATCATCAGATGTTATAAACCGTAAAAAGACGTAACGACAAAAAATACGAAAAAAATACGAAAAAAGTGCTATGGAGTGTCTGCTATGATGGCATTAAAGTTTTTTATTAAAAATTTATTTTCATGGCGGCACTTTGATGTTAACTCGCTTCTTTTATTGAGCAAGCCTACCTAATCCACGGAACTTTCTAAATTTGTATGGGAGTGTAAAAGTAAAGGTTTAGAACCCATCCTTACGTGGAACATTCTCGATCAGGCAGAACCATTTAAACCTGGTGGCAATCACTGTAATTTGTGCTTGACTGAAAAGTTCCACATCATTACGTCGAAACTAGGCTTGCTCAATAAAAGAAGCGAGTTAACATCAAAGTGCCGCCATGAAAATAAATTTTTAATAAAAAACTTTAATGCCATCATAGCAGACACTCCATAGCACTTTTTTCGTATTTTTTTCGTATTTTTTGTCGTTACGTCTTTTTACGGTTTATAACATCTGATGATCGCTATTGCGTGAAACTTTAAGTAATGTAATATAAACCAAGCTAATTATTTAGTTTGTATTATAGTAATAATATATATATATATATATATATATATATATATATATATATATATATATATATATATATATATATATATATATATATATATATATATATATATATATGTAAACACTAAAAATAAATATAAACACTAAAAAAACCACAAAACTTTCTCCATTTTTGTTTTTACAAACATCCGCCTACAGTTTTTTCTTTTTTTTTGCGTTTCTTTCAGGCCTGTTATTAAGTAGGCCGTGTTAAGAAACAAAAAGAAGAGTTGTTTAGAAAATTAAAGGATTCTAGAATGTCACATCTTGTAAGACAAAAGGAGGTCCAGTTTTTACCGACTTTACTAGATCATCCAGGTAGTTTAGTAGGGCGAGTTGTTCTTCATAAAATAAAAGAAATTGATGAAGAAGAGTATTTTTGGAGCAAAGCAAATGTTGTTAGAATAGCGGAAGTCGGAAAAGAAATCAAGTAAACATTATATGATGTTCTTTACAAATCAGAAGGTAGAAGAAGTGACACATTTCCTGTGTCACATCTGACTTTAATAAAGGGGATATAATATTGTTATAAAAGGTATAATCACTAAAAATTATTTTCAGCATTTATTAATTAAAAATCCTGTGATTGTTATTTCAGATCCTTTAAATGTAAATCTATTTAAATGTTACTTAAATTGTTATTTGTAAATGTTACTTAAATTTATAAATGTTACTTAAATTGTTAAATGTTATTTAAATGTAAATCTATTTAAATGTTAAATCTATTTAAATGTAAACAAAGATAAATCTATCTTATTTTTTTAATGATAATATGAACATATGAAGATTATGAAATGGTTTATAGATTGAAAAAGGTCTCGTTTCCCTTGTTACCCTTTTTATAAATTTGCATGACTTAGTTCACTCTAACAATAGTTTTTTTAAATTATTTAAAAAGTTTTTTTTTTCCTTAACTAAAGTTAGTTTTTTACTTTTACCGTGATTTTAGAGCTCTTGACCCAAATGCCCCTATAGGGAAAAACAACGCCTGGGCAAAATTTATCACAAAAAAAATTTTTATTATTGAATGCATTGATTCCTTTGTTTAAAAAAAAGTAGACTGAATATACTTTGTTATTTATGCTTAACTCTAAGTCTTCTCGTCGAAATTTTTAAATTCGGTGCCATAAATCCTTAAGAAAAACTCGACCCAAAATTGGCATCTTATCGGGGTGCCAATAAATTCTCATAACTCGGTAACCAATTATCCAAATTTAAAAAATCAACTCATCCTGAAAATGTCTATATTTTTCTCTAATTTCATAACTTTTTAATTATCGCTAAAGATAAGAAAGAAAGTGAAATCATTTGAATGCTTAACTTAAGGCGGTTAGATAAGCTCTTCCGCATATCTTTGTAGATATTATCAGTCTCGACTTCAAACATTAAGCTGTCCGTGTCAGTGTACAGCAGCTGTACCTTCAAGTCATAATTAGTCTTGATTTGGTTGTAGCAGAAGTTACACATCAAACCTTTCGACAGATCTAAGACGGTTTTTTCAACATAGATTGGTCTGCTCATGCTTTTGTACTCTGAATGGCCGCAAGATTGCCATTAAATATCTTTTGAGATTGGTAGGCCGGGTCAGCGATAAGCTTTCGCAATCGGTTCGTCTCACTGGTATGAACAAAATCGACACGTATACCTTTACTGAGGTTTTTAACAGTTTTGCCGAACACACTGATGGTCATTAACGATGGTTTGTTACGAGCTTTACGCGCCCCTTATTTCCACACTGGAGCTTCTCTATCAGATTTCTCTGATATTCGCTGAGCCAATCTTTGGGTATCATCAGTATATCGGGTGCAAGAGGAAAGTCATTGTGGATGTTGGGTAGGTGCTCTAGATACTCGATATCTACCTTGAGTACATAGCCTTTGGGGTGATCATCACGCATCTCGAGGATATCGACTAGCTCTGGCTGGACCTACTCAAACCCACAAAAGGGTAGCGGTTGCATCATAGCCCAACCATAGAGGTTGTTGGCATCCAGATATACGATATATAGCTGTTAAGCTTTGAGGCATAATATTCGGGTACCCTAAATTGTTCGCCCTGGCAAACGACTTCGATACCATGGACATACTCCCACGGAGATCCTTCTCGAAGAAAAGTGCATATCGGCATCGGTGAGGGGCTCGAGCTCAACTCCGGACTTTTTAAGTACGACGTTCCATGACATCCCAGGAGAGCTGAAATAGTGGGCTATGTCAAAACCATAATAGTTAATGATGACTTCCTGAATTTCTTGAAGATATCTGGTAGCAGCTTCACGTTAGTCTCAAGGCAGACGTCGTGATAGTCGCTTAAGTTTATTCATTCGTGGGTGCTCCATATACTTTGCGCATGAATTTTGTTTTAATTCTTTATCCCACTCATGGTAAGGCTTGAGAAGATTACCTCCTTTGGTGGTATACACGCCTCGTCGAACCTGTCAAAGCTGTCAACGTACTCATAGGGGTAGACTCCTTTGCGCCGCAGAAGACCTAACTCAACTTTTGTCAAGCTCTTTCTCGTGGTCCTTATTTTCCTCAGCCCCAGATTCTTCGATAGAGAATCGAGCGAGGAATTCATGAAATGCATGGAGCTTATGAATGGCAGCTCGCCAACAGAGAAAGTTAGTGTATTTTTCCATCGTGCTGGGGATGCAGCTAAGTTTGTGGTTTCTCTGGCTTTACCTAAAGCCTGCATGTTGAGATACCCGTCGTAGCCCCTCAGATTGTGGAAGACAACTGGTACCTTTGTTTTTCTTGATTGGATGCGCAGCTTAAGGTTGCATTCTTTGTAGGCGGCGACTCGGTACTTTCTCTTAATGTGACAGTGATCGCGAACCCTTTCATCACCTAATGACGAACTGCAGATATAACAGTCTGCTGCTCCTGCGAATAAGATTTTTTTTTCTTCGTTCATTACAATTTTTTTCTGGATTAGCGAAGATCTTGTTTATCTCAACTAGCTCAGTGTTGAGACTACTCAAGAAGTGCTCTACAGTGGTTTACATTAAAACAAAAACAAATTTTAACCTTACGAATGGTATAGAATTAACATACTGGGATTTTACGATATGCGAACTCAAATTTGTCAAGATTTCCAAAAAAAATTTTCAAACACATTTATTTTAATTTTTGTGACATTGTTGTAGACGTCTATCAATCTATATCAATCTGAAGTCCTGTAAACCATTTTTTTATGAATAATTGAGGAAGAAAAATCTGCCACGTACTCATGTTTTAGTAATTTAAGACCATTGATAGATACTAGCATTGTTTGTTGGTCTCTCTAAATTTATTAAAATTGAGAGGCTAATAAGGAGCACCTACAGCAGATTTCAAGTTCATGCCCGTAAAACAAATAAAATCATGTCTTTTGGATCAAAAGTACAATTACTATTCAAAACTTGACATTTAAATACTGCGAAAATAATGAATGGTTATATATCTAATAACATATGCATCACTATAATATATTTTTAGTTTACAAAAAAGTTAATTTATCTGAATACCAGCTATTAATAAAAATGTTTACCAAATACTATGAAATATAAAAAAGATTTTATGTAATATATTAGGAAATTATAACGTGTAGTTATTTAAGGTCAGTTTTAAGAGAGTATAGCAACAAAAAGATTACTCCAGAAATTATCATTACTTTCCCATTTAAGCGCCTTTTCTTTTAAGGAATCCGGAATCTCACAATCGTCAAGTGATATAGAGATTATTTGTTGATCTTTCAAAGCTGTTTGCAGCTCACCTTTGCAATATTCACTTTTAAAATAATCTCTCGATAGAACTACAATTGTTTTTCGGCTGTTATTTATTGCGTCTAAAATATTTTTTGTTATATATTTCCCTGGAACAAAGTCTCGATAATCTATACAAGTTTTGACATCTCGTCTCTCCAGTTCACAAAGAAGACTATTTTTTACCCATTCACGATTTTTGTAGCTGTAAGATATAAATACATCGTAAATAGGTGGCTCTTTGTTCGAATTCTGAAGTTCCCTTTCCCCTAAAATAAATTCATCTGTTTATAAATGAAAAACCTTTACCTATTTTAAACCCCGCAAATATAAAGTGATCCTAAAAAAAAAGAAGTTCCTTATTTTAAGGCACTCTCTTGTTTGGTGACATTTTTAGTATGTGAAATTATAATTTTTGAGATTTGTTGATGTAAAGAGGTTGCTCACTGATTTCCACTTTCACAACTCAGAGATGAATTGTTTTACATAACAAACTTCACAGAATATATTAAAGCAACGAACAGAAGTATTATTTTAATACATGCAGTAAAACAGAATGTATACAATTCAAAGCTAGGCATTAAACAATATAATTTTCAGGATTACATTAACCTCTTTAGAGCAAAGTCCGATAACAAACTTTTGTCAAAAATGATTGCATATTTTGCCAGATTTCTCTTCCAAGGATATTGAGAAAGGTCTTTGAATGCTCTCTAAATCTCTACAGCAGCACACACTTCTTCGATTTTGGGAGTTTATGTAAATGCTAAGAATCGAGTTGCAGCAGATATTGTGTCTTTTGTTTGTTTTTAGCAGTAGACACGTTAAAATCTCAAATCATTTTGAACTCACATTCGGCAATCTCACTTACAATTCGGAGGTTTTAAATAAAATTGCCGAATAATAATCTGCTTTTCAATCCCCTCCATGGGGCTATTCCTAGTGGATCGTTGGAGCTTCAAAAATGAGCAATTCCGGTCTAGTTGATGACATTGGATTTGCATTTGCAATATCAATCAACTTGTCGATTTCTACCTGAAATTCATTTTCATTTGCTATTTGAGTGTCATGAACCCTCTTGGAATTATTATTCAGTTTACTCGATGCTTCAAAAAGGTTTTTCAAGTATTCCTATTCCATTTCTTTCCATCATTGTGGGATAAGGCCATCTACCACATATTAAATAGCTTTTTTACAGCAATAAATATCAAGAAAATTAATTGTTATGCAACAAGATGATTAAAACAGGAAGTGGTACAACACCAAAACTACAAAATATTTTTAAATTAAGTAACCTCTAAAGTTCATCTAATTTTGCTGGAACTTTGCAGGAAAATTTTTCGTTAAAATGCAGACTTACCTCTCTTTAATTAATTGCTATTGATAATTGATCAATTACTTACCAACTTTTTACCTGTGAATAAATGGTCATTAAATTTAAATGAGTTTTATTATTATTGGTTTATTTAATCTCTTCGGCTTTCGTTTCCTCTGAAAATGATAATATTTCTTATATATTATTACATAATAGCCACCTAAAAAATATTTTTACTTAAGTATAAAAAATAATTTTTGAAATAATCAATGCCATATCTGACTGATAAAGTTGTGACCTAATGAGCAAGAAAAGTACCCCTAAGAGCGTTAAATGGCAAACTAATGGTTTAAATAAGTAAAGAAACCAATCTAAAGTTGGTATAGCAAAATTACTCAGTTTTTCAGAGGGTTTCGTTCAAAATGCATTAAAAATTTTTAAAGAAACTGAGACTGTCAAAGATTCTTCAAGGTCTGGTTGATCTTCTAAGCTAATTGAGAGAAACCAGTATGTTATTTTTGGCAGAGCTCGTTCAAATCCTAAGATAATCATTCGTAATTTAATCAAAAATTCAACTCCTAAAAGAATGTTACAATTGGCAAGGAGATAGAGAGAAAGGTGTTACTGAACAAAGGCACAGGATCATATATCGCCATTACAAAACCACTTTTGTATGCAAAAGATCGCCTAAAACAATTGAAATGGTGCCAAAAAAAATCTACTGGTCTATTGAAGAATGGTCTCGGCTCTTTTTGAGGTACTAAATTGCAAAGGAAAGGTTTGTTTTAAAAGATACAAACACGCGATGTATTTAGCTCGCTTTGTTATACTAAGATTATAAGGAGGTCACGGCTTGGCTGGAATATGATATATATTTCTCACAAAGGTACGATTCTCAGCAGTATATGTATCGGACGAATCAAACAATATGGCTCCAAATATACTCTAGAAGTATTTAAAACATTCGGCTAAATTGTTTTATGGAAGAAGTAAAAATTGGATATTTCAGTGAGATAGCGCCAAATCTCATATTGCGTTTTCAATTAAAAATTGGTTGAATGAGCGAGGCTACAAAGTTATTCCTTGGTGTGCTCAGTCTCCTGAGCAATTGCGATCTATGGAGTTGGATTGATAAAAAATTTGCAAAATATAAGTTAGCTCCAGTTTAAAATCTTTAACAACAGTTATCAAGGGTTAGGGCTGAATTGCCGAAGAATTACTGAATGAGATTGATTGAACTTATGCCTCGTCGCATCCAACTTTGCATTAAAGCAATTAGAGTCTAGTTTAAATATTAATATATCACTTTTTATAAGGTTTCTTTGAATTGATTTGATTTGTTTAAATCTAATTGATTTGATTTGTTTAAATCTAATTGCCCTCGTATTAATCCTACTGGATACACTGTAGATATATATTTATATGTGTATATACATATATGTATATATATACATATATATATATATATATATATATATATATATATATATATATATATATATATATATATATATATATATATATATATATATATATATATATATATATATATATATATATATATACAGTCCCTGTTCAAGTTATCAGCGCACCTTATTAATTTTGAAGAGCTTTTACGGTTTAATGTATTAGGTGCCATTTAAATTGGATTCCAATATTGTTGCTGGTTGATTTATTTATTTGTTTATAACTTAACACTTTAGAGCTTATAGAAATAAAAAATTGCTTTTTTAGGTATCACTAATTCCAGAGGAAAAGAGGCATCTGTTTAATTCATAAAACCGTGTTCTGTCGCCCATACTGTGTTTTGATGTTCTTTCAGTTTTTTTTTAAACTAATTTTAAAAAGTGTATGTTTTTGTAAAACCATTGTGGTTTAATTACATGAAATATGTATTTTAATGTATTTTGGAAAAACTTTTAAACAACCATTTCAATATCTTTTGATGTACTTTTCTTTAGAAACCAACTTTTATCTTTTTTAAAATAATTTTTAGTAAAAGAAATTGTTTAAGAGTTCTGTATTACAAAATGGGAAAAACGAATTATTTTCGCATTACCTTACAAAAAGAATTCTTTTGTTCCACAGGATCAATCCTATACAAAATTTGATTTGAAACTACTTTATAAAAAAAAGTAAACTGCATTTAAAGGTTCTTAGTTTTTATTTATCACAAAAAGAGCTAAATAACAGCTTTTACAAAATTGTAGAAAACTTTAATAATAAAAATTATCTAGATAGCAGGGAAAGTCCCACAGTTAATAGATCTTCCACAGGAATACTACACAAATGAAAAAAAGGTGTAGAAGACAATCTAAAAGGTATTGAGTAGATTATGCTTTTCAAGAACAATAAATTTTACTGGTATTTGCTTTTGAAATCGACCACACATAATTCAACCCTCTCTGCATTGTCTGGATGGGTTTGTTCTTTTAGTAATTTTCCCAGTGTATCTGGAAGTGATGGTGCCTGGATTTGAGAGCTTGTTTACAGAAAATGCAAAGGGGCATTTCTTGTGGCAAACGAAGTCCTTGACACGAAAGAACACTGCACGAACTTTCAAGTGATGGTGATGCTTTCCAGGGCAAAGTAGGAGTGATGAAACTGAACATTTTTCTTCTCATAATCATCAGCCAGAGTGATGCTAAAACATGCGGTGATCACATTATCAAACTACCAGAATGTGTCAATCAGCTCAAAGAACTCATATGCGAAATCTGACAGTCAGCCTTTAAAGAAGTTCTATGTTTTTCAGAAGTTTGTGAAAAGACTAAATCTAAATATGAAAGCATTGGGCTATTCTAAGGCTTTTGTCCACATTTATATAATAGTCAAAAACAGATGGCTGACGAATCCGAAAGGAGATAAAGCTCCATAAAAGGAATCACTTGCTGGATGAGCTTGCATTCAGCTGTAGGAATCAGAGATTTTTGAACATAAACTCTTTTTTGAAGAACTTGGCTTTCCTGATAATGCCTCGATTGTTAGAATTTATTTGCTTGGTGGGCAGATCTCAGAGTTGACTTCCTGGATGCCCAGGCTTACTTTAAAATATCCACCTCCTCCATCAATTCCAACTTTGATAAAGTGCGTACAGTATACTAGTCTTCTCAGAAGGATCTCTTTCTGGATTTCGGTCAGACTTTTGCAGTGCAAAATAGAGTGGTTTTGAGTCACCTCTGCTGCTGGTTATATGAACATGTTATTTAGGTAAAATAGCCCGAGAGTTGTTTGTTGATCTCTCAAAATTTAGCTTGAAAATCAAACGAAACAAATTTGATGGTTTCCACTTGATTGATAGCTAATGCAAGCTTCTAGATACCTACGTATGACAAACCTATGTTGAGTTGAACTTGGGCAAGCTCCTCACCAGTAAGTTTTGAGCTGGTATCAAACAGCTTTCTTGCACTAAAAGGATTAATGCAAGAAGAGCTACAAAAGTCACTCGCTCCAAGGAACTAATTAGTCGTCTGGAGCGAGTGCTTTTTGTTAAGTTTTACATTTTCTATCTGACTGATTAGACAGCCACAGTTGGCGTCTCTTGTGTCTGAATTATAATGATTATACTTAACTGATAAAAGGAAGGAAGGATGACACTTTTGCCATCGGACATTTTGAGAAGGGTCAGACGGCATAGCTCAGATATTCCCTGCTCAGGAAACGCAGTTTTCCGAAAACCATTGTTGTTTATTCCACTTAAATAAATAACTAGCTCCTAAACCACAATTTTTTGGTTTTTTTCTTATGTACATATAGATCAGCATTAACGCTGTAAAACTGTAAAATTTTTAAAAGCTATTATTTGGGACTTCATGTTGGAATTAAAAACTGTCGTAGAATTAAAAACTAAACATTTCAAATGCAATTTATTTTCTTGGATGAAATAGTTTAATTTCAATTTTTGAATGAAAGTGATCCTGTTGGACTATTCTAACACCATGTGTAGAGCGTTTCTTTAAAAATAGCCACAAGATTATACTTAAATCTAACAGCCGGTGCAATACCTTTTCACCAAAAAGCATTACTCAATAAGTGAAATTTTAAGAAAATGTGATATATCAAGTCATCCTCTATTGCGAATCGAAGACAATATGATAAATGTGTTGGATTCGCTTCCCATTAGGTGTTCGGAGAAAAATGTGGTCGAAAAAAGAAAATAATACCCAGGAATTAAAAAATGGAAGCAGAAATAGTTAAAGGAAATAGATTTGCAACATGTTCCGAAATTATCAGCAAGTTAAATAAGGTGCTACTAAATGTAGCACCTTAAATACATCACTGTTCAACAAAGTTTGCATGGATTGCATACTTTGTTGAACAGTGATGCATTTAAGGTGCATGACATCCATGTAAAGTTTGCATGGTTGTCATATATATATATATATATATATATATATATATATATATATATATATATATATATATATATATATATATATATATATATATATATATATGACAGCAAAGACCTTTATGTACCAGACAAGTACTGAAAAAAATTATTAAAATTTTTTTAATTTCATATTGATAAGCACAGCGGATGCTAAAACTTGAATAAATTCAACTCTATTTTCGTTAGATGAGTAAATGCAAATATAATTCTGCCAACCTGCTATCTTTCTAGAAAAATTTGAAATTCACATTTGAATTAAATCTTAGCAAAAACAATTATTAAAGCAAGAATATTTGAAGTTGAATTTTTTTAAGTTCATTTTTTAAAACCTTTTAATTTAATTTTCATTTTTTTAAATGCATAAGATGATAACCCGTGAAAAAAAATGTAAATGAAATCATTTTTAGAACTATGGCATGGAAAAAGAATTAGACAACTGCACCAAGTAATTGAACAGTTGAAGACGTTGATCAAGCTAAAATTTACCGAGAAGTGTGAAATCGAACATGAATCCCTTCACAACACAGTTTTAATGTGAAAGTAAGTATTGGTTTGTACACTACTCATATTTTTGGGAAGGGTCCTAGAAGAAACCGCTTCAAACCTGCATGAAAGTTAGTAGAAAAGTTCGAAGAAGTTCTTAGTATCAACGTTACTCCGCAGATTATTCAAAATACGATTTGAGACCAAGGAACTTAAGGTCAACTTTTTCACGAGAAATCTTTTTTGACTAAAAAACAAATATAGCAAAGATTAACAGCGACTTAAAAATATACCTATATAGCATTAGATATCTGGAGAAAAGTGTTATGGAGCTATAAGCGAAAGTATTATCTAAAATTATTTGATTGAGCGAAAATGTTTTTCCAAACAGTGTAAAGACACTCGACTTAATCTTTATGCTAGGAACAGTTAAACATGGAATTAGAAAGGTTATGGCTTGGTGTGATATGTCCTGACATTTATTGATAAAACCATAGAGGCTATAATTCACAGAGACTTTTTAAAAAAATCTCAAACATTCTGCCAGAAAACTAAGATTGAAACAGTTTTATCTTCCTGCAAGACAATCATCCCAACTGTAGAGAACGAAAAATCAAAAATGGTTTGAAATCGCAATTGTGTAGAAGTGAGTTGCCAGCGTATTAATCAGACCTAAATCCAATAAAGCATTTATGGGCAATACTAGGCCTAAAGATAGGATGAAGAAAATCTAAAATAGGGGGTCTTGAAAGCTAGGAATCATTTTGATACAAAAGAAATCCAACGCTTGATATAATTAACCCGAGACATTTGGCAGCTTTAATTTAAGTAAAAGGAACTTTAACAAAGTGTTAAAAACAAAATTTCTTGATAAACTTTTTAAAATTACTGATTTGGTCCATTATTATTTTATTGTTAAAAGAAATGCGGTCTGAGTTGAAATAAAGTTCCAAATTTGATGTAGTAGTTAAGTTAAAAAAATGGCAAATAAAATTACCAATACTCTTTATAATGTTAGCAGTTTTTTTCAAATAAAAAAATTAAAATAACTTTTAAAATGCTCTTTTAAAAAAAATACTTAAAAAGTTTTAGCAATAAGAACAGATAGACACACTTAGACACAAGCACACATGTTTATGCAAAAAACAAAAAGATTTCTACCATTTGCATACCCTTTTTCAAAAGTTCTTCGACATTTGGGTTGAACAAAACTAGGCTGCTTTTTTTATGACAATAGGTAAAAGTATTAAATAATCCTTGACTTCTCAAGTATCTTCTCAGATGAATTGATGTAAAAAGGAAACTTAAAACTGCCAAACAAATCACAATAAAAATGCTAGCAATTACTCCTCTTGACAACTTCAGTGTTGCAATATCTGTATTACCATTGAATGGAATTACGGCTATATAAAAATACAGTTAAAAAAAAAGGCTTTTGAATATTTTTACTGTTATTTAAGCATAACACTTTAAACTTTTTTAACATAAAAAATTGTAACCTACCGTCAAGAAGAAAATGCTTCACTACACCGCAAGCTTTATCCAACAAGACGCAAACTAGATCGTCCTTATCACAGCGAGAACATAAAATTGTTAGACTTCGTTGTAAGTAAACAGTGATTATTTGCTCATTAATTTTGATTTGACTTTCAGTCGGATTTAACAAAAATGTCTCACTGCTCTTTATTGATATGTACTCACCAGACACTTTGTTATAACGCTGAAAAACTATTTCAAGAGAAGGTACTGCAACTTGTTGAACAGCTATTTCCAGCTTGCAAGTTATATTTTTAGCGGTTCTTTTTTGCACACTGTCATAGCTTTGGTTGAAATTCAAAATCTTAACTGAAAAGTAGAGTTATTTTAATCACTATTGCTTAAATGTCTATAGAAAATAATCTTATTTAATATCGATTATTGCTTTTTAAAGTTTATACTCACACGACAAAACGTTAATACGTGCTTGCTTCATAGGTTGGTGAGTGTCATTACTTTTCGCAAAACATTTAAATGCTGCATTATACTGACATGATTCGATAGGAGAAAATGTTAAAAGAATACCACAGGACAACTGGTAGGTGTAAACATTTTTCCACGAGTCATTCAATTCTTTATAGCTTTTTCCATCCAAAGTTGAAAACTCCAGGTGATCTGGATTTACTTTCGAATAGCAAAAAAAAGAGTGATGTTTATTTGCAGAAGAAGATATTCTATTGGTTAATAGTATTTTCGGTTCATTCGAGGAGATCATTTCAGCTACAAAAAAATTTTTTATAAAGTTATCAAGGTCATGGATAAAAGAAGGAGCAATTAGGCAGCCATTTTACAAAAAAAAGTAATTTTAGGGTTGTTTTTTAAAGTAACTTGTTTTAGAAAACAATAAATGCTTTTTGGTATTTTTCCTTATGAAAGATGTCTTTTTAAACACAAAAACCACAGAGAACAGGTATTACTATTATTCAAAAAATTGTCAAAATAATAATTGAATGTTGTCTCTTTAAATGCATTCTAAGTTGTTTAATGTCAATAGGCAACTGACTGGTTGCGATTCTTAATGTATTCTGCAAGTTAGTATCTGTCAGTACAGATCTTGTTTTGGATTTTGCAAATTTCATACGAGAAAAAACACTTTCACACAAATAAGTGCTACCAAACAAGACACCCATCATTTTTGTATAGTTGACTCAGTTGGTGTACTTATTCTGGTCAAAATGTTTGTAAAATAACAATAAATTTTGTTTATTATATGCTTCTCTCAAAACATCGCTGCATTGAAGATCAATTAACTCCATTTGGAATTTTTCTGGTACAGTTTCAATATCAGCAGAGAATGGTTCTGTGAACAATTTGATTTTGTCTGCATGATTCTTAACATCTGCAAACCTTTTTGAAAATCTCGTTTTCAATTCAGCAATACGGATAATATATATTGCTGTGTTTCTAGGATTCAGCTCACCCAAAGTTGGAAAATGACTGAAATTTCCAGTTCTTAACTGCTGCTCCCACAAAGTTAATTTCAACTGAAAAGCTAGAATAAGGTTGAACATTTTTCCAATTAATTGATCTTTTCCTTGGAGTTCTTTGTTAAGTATATTGTAATGTTGGGTCAAGTCTACTAGAAATGCAAATTTTTCAATAAACTCTATTTCTTTTAGCTCTGGTGGATAATCTTTGTTGATAATTTTGAAAAAATCCAACATATTTTGTCTCAAATCATAAGTTCTTTTCAGCATATTACCTCTAGAAAGCCATCTCATCTAAGTATAATAAAGCAGACCACCATATTCAGAGTCATTTTCAGTAAGAAAAGCCTCAAATTGCCTACTTCGTAATGCACTGGACTTAATGCTGTTTTTTGCTTTAACTACTACAGACATTACATTTTCCACATCCATAGTCTTTGCTGTTAAATTTTGCTGATGAATAATACAATGCAGCTTAATTAATGACAAGTTGTTTTCTGCCATTTCATTTTCCAGTTTGGAAACAACACCCATTTTTTTTACAATCATTGAGCTGCCACCATCTGATGTAATTGAAATTAATCTGTTGTAAGTCAAGTTGAACTTTTTAAAAACTTTCTTCATGGCAAGAAAAATGTCTTCTCCTGTTGTTTTGCCTTGCATAGGATAGATGTCAAGTAGCTCTTCAGTAACAAGAAAATCATTATCAATACCACTAATAAAAATAGCTAATTGAGCAGTTAGTGATATATCAGTTGATTCATCTATAGCTATTGAACAATACTGAAATGCTTTTATTTTTTCAGCCAATGACACTCAGATCATCAGCAATATCACATGTTCTTCTTGTAATTGTTTGTCTTGAGAGGGAGATATTATTTAAAATTTTCAATTTTTCAGGACAAATGTTTTTGAACACAATTTCAAGAGATTCCTTAATTATTTCCCCATCACTGAATGGTTTACAATTTTTAGCTAAAAGAAGACTCACTTCATAACTTGCAATAGCAGCATTTTCTGTTTCAGTGTTGCCCCTTTTTAAAAAATCTTGTTGTTTAAATAACTTATTTTTCAATTTAATTGATTTTTCTTTCCGCTCCTCGTTGACAAACTGATTATAAGTTTTTGAATGCTTTGTATCATAGTGCCTCCTTAAATTATATTCTTTGCACACTGCAACCGATTCATTACATATTAAACATACTAGCACTGAATTACATTCAACAAAAAAGTATTTAGTTTGTCATTCATCATTAAATAAACGACATTCCTCGTAAATTTTTCGTTGTTTTGATTTTGAAGATGCCATTTACAATTAAAAAACGCAAATGGTAATTGCCGGCAGTGCCGGAAATTAATCCTGCGATTAATTGCCGGCAGGATTTTTTAAATATATTTTTAATTATTTAAAGCGATTGTTTTTTTTTACAAATTTATTAATTTATAAATTTAAATATTATATAACTTATTAATATTATATATGTTTATAGTTTTTTTTATTATCTTTACAATTAACTGACGGGCCGGATAAAAGGTTGCTGAGGGCCGGAGTTGGCCCGCGGGCCTTATTGTGGCCACCCCTGACTTAGACAATTCTAAATTGGATGAAATTGTCATTTTTTTGTTTTCGGTCTAAATGTATTCTTTTGATTAAAAAACTTTTAGATTTACCAACCACTAACAGCAATTAAGATCAATTTTACTTTTTGCAGCTTTTACATTCTTAGATCGACATATTACTAAAACAAGTTCTGAATAATTATTACTAATGATTATACTTCTAAACCTGGTTTATAAAGTTTCTAAAAACAAAATAAAAGGCGTTTATTTCTTATATCTTTCCATGAAACTGGTATTATGCAACTATTTGATAAGTTAATAAAAGTTTTTGCAGTATTAAATGCAAAATAAGATTTGTTTTTTTACATTCATTCTTCAAAACCTCTTTTATTTTTCTGTTCTACTTATTTAACTGTTGGATAAATAACACAGAAAAAATCCAACAAGCTGCAAGAAGAATCAGTGTTGAATTAATATGGGATTGAACACAGAGTTTATGCAACTTAACAAGTTCTAAAACCTATTGTATTATTTACTGCTTCGTTAGTTTGCAGAAAGAATGTAATTCCGGAAAAGTCTAGAACATTTGATGACGTTATGGATTTAATAGCTTTGATAGATTTTACCAATAAGAATTGTAAATATGTGTTTCCGGTAATTTTTGACGGTGTTTGGAAGGATATTTTAGGAAAAGCGTAGGGTATATATGTAGAAGAAAATTTGTAAAAAGGTGAGTTTTAGTTTGGAGAGAAGATTATTGCTTTTTATTAACTTGTTGATTGCGAGAAAAACTAAAAGCTAACCGGGCCATGGAACCAAGTGTGAGATTATTTCATGTTTGAAACTTATGATGGCACTTCGGATGTGGCTGTCTGGATTCAACAAACGAAAGTGATTGCTGATATTCAGAACTTAAAACTTCAACTGCTTTTTCCGATTCTTCTCAGTGAAGCTGCATATGCAGTGTACGATGCTTTAAACGGGAAAGATAAAAAAGATGTAGTAGAAGTCGAGCGTGTGTTATTAGCGACTTTTTCTAAAGATGCCTACACTGGATATGAACTGTTTACAAAACAAAAATTATGAGACGGAGAAAAAGCCGACGTGTTTTTGGCTGATTTAAGACGATTAGCCTATCTTGCTAAACTACCAGAGGAGTCTGTGCGTTTGTCTGATTTAAGACGATTAGCCTATCTTGCTAAACTACCAGAGGAGTCTGTGGGTCTGTGCGACCCGATTGATATTTTGTTACCCAGAGTGAAAGCTGCTTTGAACTGTAAAAATGTGATTGACAGTGATGCTGTTTGCGCTGTAGGGTAAGGTTGCTAATATTGTACCGATTATATTTACAACTCACAAAAAAATTTTCAACTTATTATTTATCTTTGCTGAATGAAATAAAGTAGTCAACTGTTTTTTTTTTGTCATCTTACTTCATTAAGCCCAGAGTAAGCTGTTGTTGGTTTGTTATTAAAGATTTCTTATTTTAGGTTTTTATGGCTAAGCGTATTTCACTGAAAAAAGCAGAAGTTATGATTTGTTCAGTGTACTTATGTTAAAGCATAACACAGGTCTACAAAAAATTTATTGCATTAAATTTGACACTTGTTCTTACATAATTTTGATACGCTGAATTCAAATCTGGCATCAGATTTTTATGAAAAGCTACAGATTTTTTGCAATAAATATTTTTTTATTTTGCAAAACATTAGAAATAATTCTAAAATACAGATTTGAAACTCATTTGGAAGTGCTATGATATATTTTTTACAATAAAAGTTGTTTACCAAACTAAAACAAAAGCAGAAAGCAGATGAAAAAAAAAGTGAACTGTTTAAAATAAACATTATATAAATATTGTCCTATAAATAAAGTCCTAACAAAATTATCAACTTTTTATTGATTAATAACAAAATCATGTTTTACTTTAGTTTTAAAAAAGATTGCAGATTACATTGTTTAATTAAAACTATTTAATCAGGAAGAAACTTTTGCTTGTTGCTCTTTCTTTTATAAATTTTTCCTGAGTCTTCTCGCTTGATGCCCCAACACTAGTCTGCCATCATATGTATGTCCCATCGTCCTTGGTAACGATCTTCGATTGTCTAAAGATCTTGATGGAATCGCTCTCCTTGCTCTTCACTCACATCTCCAAGATTTTCAGGAAACTGGTCAAGATGACTATTTATATAATGAATTTTTATACTCATTTTGCATCCAAGATCACAGAAGGCTTTCAACATTTCATCAACTAAATCTGCATAGTTTTCTTATTTTTTACCAAGAAATTTTTCTACAACAACCACAAACGACAACCAAACTGTTTTCTCTTTGACATTCATTGTTTTAATGAATTCTTTATCTTTTATAAGATAGCGAATTTGTGGCCCATTAAAAACTCCTGCTTTTTTTTTCTCTATTGACAAACCTGGTAATAATGTAACTATATACTGAAAGCAATCGCTATCAGTTTTCAGTGCTTTAACAAATTGTTTCATGAATCCAAGTTTAAGATGGAGTGGTGGAAAAACTATTTTATTTCGACTAACAATGGGTTCATTCACAATATTTTGCATGCTCACTGCGAGAGTCTTGCGAATGGGCCATTCTTTTTGTATCCAGTGTTGATTTCTTGCTCGACTATCCCACATACAGAGATAACATGGAAACTTTGTAAAACCCTTCTGCTGACCAAGTAGAAAGTTAACCATCTTTAGATCTACACAAATAATCCAGTTATGTTCGCGATACTTAATCAAGCACCATTTTAATGTCATCGTAAGTTTCTCGCAAATGAACAGAATGACCTTTTGGTACAGAACCAAAAATATTTCAATTGTGCAATAGGACGCATTTGAGGCTTCGCTTTGACCTATCGATAAAAAGTCTCCATTCTATTGGACTATATACAGAAATACCTTACTGTAATAGGAGACCTGATATATCATGATATATCAGGTCTCCTATTACAGTAAGGTATTTCTGTATATAATCAGTTAATAAAGTTTTCTGTATATAATCAGTTAATAAAGTTTTCATCTCTTGTTGTAAAGTAAGAAACTTTTGCAAAACTATCAAGTAGGTTTTTTTTCCTTTAAACGTGATGCTAATACTTCTGCTGCTTGCTTAGAAAGTCCTAAATCACGAACTAAGTCATTCAGTTCTATCTGACTAAAACACTGAGGCAAACTGAATTGTTTAGCATTAGATGAGAAATCTTCCAAATCTGGTAAAAGTTCTTCTGTTTCTGTAGCAGACATACTTTCCTCGTCTTCTGACAAAAATAAACCTTTAAAAATTGGAAATGGAATCTCTTTAGAATATTGAATTGGTCTAATAGCAGAAGGAATGTTGGGATAAGCTATTTCTTGCCTCTTTATTTTGCCAATACCAGTAATATTAACAAGACAAAAATAGCAGTCGTCAATGTGGTTTTGTGATTCCCTCTAAACCATGGGAACTCCAAAAGGTCAATTCTTTCTTTTTCCTTTTGTCCAATCTCGAAGACTTTCTTCACAAATATGGCACACAGTATGTGGAGCCCACTTTTTTTCTTGGTCGCCAAGTTTAATATCAAAGTATAATTTATGTGCTAGTTTTACAAAATTAGTAATGTTTCGTCTTTGTCGAACAAGTGTATAGCAACCACAGATATAACAGAATGAGTTAGGATTATGCTTGCACTTATGTCGATTTGAAGAAGCCATCATATTATATATTTTATCTAATAAAAACAATGATATGGTTACTTTTTTTTATACCTATTGAATAAAAATACCTATGAAAAACATAGTTTTTAAAAAATAAATAAATTGGTTATTGCAAAAACACTAGAGCTTACCAAGAAAAACGGACCTTATATTTGGATTCAGCGTTTAAAAATACATAAAAATCAGTTTAAATATCTCATGCAACAGAAAAAAAGTTTTTATTTGTAGACCTGTGTAATTTATCTAAATTCAAAATAAATACTTAGAATTTAAAATATCTTATTTTTAGTTGTCAAATTTTTTAATTAACTGAATGTCAGATTAGCTGCGTAAATTGTTCCTCAAGGCATGTCCTAAATTGTACTGACGCAAGCATTCTGACCGCTAAAAAACGCGTGTAAAATTTAACAAAACCCTTTTAAGACTTCAATTAGAGAAATATACATACTTACAATACGAACTTCACCACTTAAACAAAAAAAAATAAAAATTTTAGTATTACTCTTGTATTGTCAAGCAGTCCTTAAAAAGATGCACTCTCTAGTTCAGTTTTAACAATATGTCAAGGCTGGTGTCATGTTGGCTGTGCAGGTATTAATCAAAAACAGACAAAATATATCTGAAACTTTTGCCAAAAATAATGCTTTTATGTATTTTATTTTAAAATATTTAGTGTGGTTGTTTTTAAAACAGATATAGTATATATTGTTTTACATTATTTAGTATAACTATCTTTAATACCTACCTTCCTCCTCTATTCTAATCTTAGCTAACCCATTGGTAAACATAGAATTTAAATAAAAATTGTACCATATGTGGTGATAACTATTTTTGGCATTTTCCAGAAGAAAAAAAATTCAAGTTGCATAGAGTTTCTTACATAAAAAACTTCATTTCATTATACTATGGGCAGTTAGGTGTTATGTTATGTTATATCAGAATATTTCCAATTGCTGATTCTATAAAAACCATTCTTTTTAATCAGTTCTTTAAATCCCTTAAATCTAAAATCATAAAATATTTGCAAAGCTGTAAAGTACTTGAAATCAAGAAAGTGGTACAATATTGGATTACAATGGTACAATTAAGGATCTAGTTTCCTTAATTGTACTCTTAGCGCTATTTTTTTAATTTGATTCTTCGAGACTTAAAGCTTTTTAAGTTTTGAGTTTTTTTAACATCTTTACAACAAACAATCCCTAAATTATGAAATCCAATTGAAAATCCATGTTTTCACTCAGTAGATTACCTACATTTTTTAGTTTTGTCTTAGGGGGTACAATATTGGCAACCTTACCCTATATAGACACCATGTTACAAAAACTGCGTTAGTATGTTACAACTGCAAAGGTTTGAACCACATTGCAGAGATGTTCGTTTGCGAAGAACTTGTCTCCGAAGATCTTTGGATGGTTTAAATGTGGTGAGGAACGACATATTACTTCAAAATGCTGGAAGCTGTAGGGAAACGATTGCAGGAGCGAGAAATCTGTGCTACCTCGCTTCTGAACAACTGTGGATAAAGCGCATTATCTGTTATTCGTTTGAAAGTTAACGGTATGCTTGCGACAGCTTTAGAACACAGGGTGTTCGAAGACAATATAGAATAAAAAAATTCCCGTCCAAAAGTCAATGTAGGTACTCAAACTCTCAAAAGGTGGCGATGTTTGAAGGAAAGGTTCATCAGGGCATTGGGTCAGCGGTCGTGATTCTTGAGGTTGATGGCATTAAAGCACGTGATGAAGTTATTTTAGTGGATTTCCAATCGTTCGGAGTTGATATGATGGTCGGAATGAGTTCCATTAAATTACTAGAACGAGTATCCATTTCTCCTTTGGGAGAAGCGAAGTTCGGATTTAGTTACTGCGGAGCAGCGCCTTCGAAATAGGACAAAGTCAAGAAAACTGAAATTACGAAGAAAGATCATGAAGCAGTTTTTAGTTGTGTTGAATGGAGAGTCAAATGGATAGAGAGAGATGGAGAATGCCCCAACCGATTGTATAATAAAGTGGCACAGTATGGAATTCCACCATACGCTAGAACAGACTATGAAAACGAACTGCAGGATTTGATTGATTTGAAACTGGTGTTAGATTACGACGAAAAGAAATTGGGGCCGCCCAAAGGGCAGATTCCCTTAATGGCCGTCATTCAGAGAAACAAAGACAACAAAAACCGACCTGATCTGAACTGGAGAGAAGCTAACGACTTCATTGAGGCATTCACGAAAGACGCAGATGTGTGTGTCGAAAAGCTTAGAGAATGGAGAAGAATGGGTAACAAGCCAGCAATCATTGATTTACGCAAGGCTTATCTTCAACTAAAAACTGATAAATTTCTTTGGCCGTTCCAAACCCTGGTGTTTTGAAATAAAATGTATTCTTTGACACGACTTGGCTTCGGATTGAATGTTGCGTCAATGATAATAAAATCCGTTGTGAGCCCCGTCATTGATTAAGACAAGTTAGTGAAGAGTGGAACGTTCGCTTATGTAGACGATATTTTTGTCGACGAAAGTGTCGTGAGTCTTGATTATATCAAGAGGCATTTTTTGAAATACGGTTTAGAGAGTAATGAAGGTGAGCAGATTGGTGATAATGGAGTTCGTGTGTTAGGATTGTGTGTGCGCAAGGTTGGTAACACACTGATGTGGTCCAGAGGGAATTGAGTTGATGTTATTTCGCAAAAGTTAACCAGGAGAGTAGTGTTTTAAATCTGTGGACAGTTGGTAGAACATTTACCTGTGTGTGGTTAACTACAAGTGATTTGTAGTCTCTTAAAGAGGAAAGTTGTCAATCTGACGAAGGGTTGGAACAATGAAGTTTGTGATGAGAAAGTAAAGTGGGTGTTTCAAGAAGTGTTTGCTGAGGTGGAATGTTGCGAGCCTGCTTGTGGTGATTGGGCTGTGCGTTGTGATGAGGGAAAAGTTTGGGTTGATGCCAGTTTTTTAGCAATTGGTGCTCTTATTTAAATTGGGGAAACTACTGAGGAGGATGCAACATGGCTGCGAAAAGAAACGTCTGATGTTCATATAAACATGGCAGAATTAGACGCAGTGATACGAGGAATGAATATGGCTCTGATGTGTTAACTGAAGAAAGTGACTGTTTTTTTAACAATTCTGTGATAGTATTTTACTGGGTTTCTGACGCCCTTACCAGAAAATCAAGGTTGAGATCAAAAGCGACCGGTGAAATGCTGATTCGAAGAAGAATAATCGTTTTGCAACAACTAATTGAAGAATACAACGTTAGCGTTGAGGTGAAACTCATTCCTTCTAAAGATAATTTGGCAGACGCATTAACAAGAGTTTGCAGCAAATGGCTCAACAAACTGACTGTGCCAGAGTGTCGATATAGTTGTATTGGAGGCGCAGGTACGAAGGGTGAATCTATTTCCAATATACACCAAAGAACTGGACATTTTGGAGTAAATCGAACGTTTAACTTTGTTCGTAAAACAATTCCGACTGCTACTGAAAAAAATGTTCAAAACGTAATAAAAAATTGCAAACTATGTCAGTCAATAGATCCAGGGCAGAAACGGTGGGTAAAAGGAAAATTGGATGTTGAAGGAAACTCGGAGATATTGGCCATCGATATCACGCATTATGGTACTGACAAGATTTTGAGTCTAACTGCGGGCCTTTAAAATACGAGTTGTGGCGATAATTATCAAGCTCATACGGAAGTGTTACCATAGTCCGAATACTCCGTCTTATTTATTTTGAACGTGGAGCACCGTCTGAGATATTGACTGACAATGAGCCGACATTTAAAACTAAAGAGATAAGAAGTTTCCTTGATAGTTGAAGAGTCCAAAATTAGATTTAGAGCCGCTTATTATCCCGAAGGCAATGGAATTGTAGAAAGAAACCACCGTACAATCAAGAGAGTTGCAGAACGACCGAAAATGTCGATACTGGAAGCGCGCTATATTGGTACAATGTCTTAGCCGACAAGTATGGTGCAAACCCGATGGGTAAGATATAGAGCTATCCGATTGGTGTGAAAGGATTGCGAAAAGAGAATCTTCCTGCACGAAATGACATGGACGAGAGATTTCGAATTGGCGATAAAGTCTGGCTGAAACCACCAAATGCGAGGTGCCATACAAAGTGGCAACCAGCTTCGATAACTCAGAATGCGTCGAACCAAATTGTAGAAATAAACGGCATTCCGCGTCATCTGAAACTTATTAGACCTCGAAATGATTCTCAATCCTGCATTACCCCTGATTTGGAAATAGAGATGAATACTGAAACTGGTCAAGAGAACGCTGAAAATCAAGGAGAGCAAATTAAAGATGAATAAGAGACGAACGAAGAAAATGTCGAAGCTGAAGATAGACCCCAAGAAGTCGACATGCTTTTGCGAGGGAGTGGTCGGGAACGGCACATGCCTTCGAAATACTTTGATTGCTACTTGGATGATCCGTAAGGATCAAGGAGGAGTGTAGTTCCGGAAAGTTCTAGAAAATTTAATGACGTTAGGGATTTAATAGCTTTAATAGATTTTACCGATAAGAATTGTAAATATGTGTTTGCAATGATTTTTGACGGTACTTGGAAGGATATTTTAGGAAAAGCGTAGGGTATATATGAAGGAGGAAATTTGTAAAAAGGTGAGTTTTAGTTTGGAGAGAAGATTATTGCTGTTTATTAATTTGTTGATTGCGAGAAAAAACTACAAAGAAATTGCCTCATACTGAATGGAGAAACTTGATATAGCACAACAGTTCATAAGTGAGTTGTATGAGAACAGATTAACCTAAAAGGTTTCTGATTTTTTCATCACTCTAAAAGTTTCTAAAGACATAAGAATAGCAAAACTAGAAAGATCAATCAAATGGAAAGAAGTTATGCAATTAGGAGAGAACATGTAGCCATAGAAAGATATAAAAGTACAGTTAAATAAATAATAGAGAAAAAGAAATTATCTGTTTTTTACCATTTATATAGCTTTCTCGCAGTGAATACAAAAATTGTCAAGAGGTAAAATAAAGTAGGGTGTATAGTATAGACTCTGTTGAAAAACTAACTGTTCTTGTTTTGAGATTGTATACCAAAGCAACGCATATTTTTCGTCTCATGTATAGTTTTTCGTCTCACATATAGTTTTTCTTGTCACAGTTTTTCTTATAGTTTAATTTTAATAAATTAAAAATTCTTAAATAGTTTCAATATTACATTCAGAGAAGATTTATGAGAAAATAGCTATAAGTTTTACAGTTAAAAAAAAATACTTATTCATAATCAAAAGTTAATGTAGCAAACACTAAATTAACTCAAAAACCTCTCATTTATTTACTTCTTTTCATCTGTAAATCAATGAAAAAATTAATGACATTGCATTCAAGTAAAAATGTTCAACTTACAGATATTATTCCCTCTTAATTTAAAATATGCGCAACTTTGTTTGAGAGTCTCCAGGTTAAATTGATTAAAGCCACCTATAACAAATAATATAAAAATTTAATAAAGGTAGTAAGAACTAATCTAGCAATTTCATAAAACATGACGCTTAATGCAGTAGCTGAGTCAGTACAAAAGATGGTCACAAATCAATGGCAACAAATTATACATAAAATTGATAAAGGTAATAATAACTAATGCAGCGACTTTACAAAATAAGAAGTCATATGCAAAAATTGGGAACCTAGACCTTTCATCCCGTAAATAAACAGATGGTCAAATGTAAATGACTGCAGATGGATTAGTTGAACACAAGTAAAAGTATTTTATTGATCATGATGATCGGTTTTTTATTGATCATGATGATCGGTTTTTATTTGTGAAACAAATGAATAAAAAGAAAAACAAAGAGCTAGAAACTCATCACATTTCCTTCACAATTATCAAAAGACTTTAATGACAATTAACAATATCAATAAATTTTGGTATTTCTGGATTTGATCAACTTTTTGCAGATTTTGCATGACAAATAGAAATACTAAAATTAGATTTTAGGTTTCGTTGTTTCTTTTGCACTAAAATTTTCTACCTTTACAAGAAATGAACAACAGTGAACTTAGGCAGTTTATTATATTTTGTGGATTATTTAACTTTTGTAATAATCTTTTTTTTTTCCGTTTTTTCTTTTCAGAAACTCGTTTTCCTTTGATTTAAAAATTCGGAAATGTTGTTAAAAGCATTCGAGAATTATATTTAAAAAGAGCTGCTGCTTCGGACATAGCAAATTCTTTTTTTTTTTTTTTCATTACATTATGGTCGGAACATGTATTACACTATGATATTATAAGAGGAAGTAAAAGGTACTATTTGTTTATTCTTTAATCATTAAACACTTTTTCTATCTTATCAGAGAGCATCTGCATCTAACTTATAACAGAGAATCCGATGATACCATGGAAAGAACTGTCAACAAATATCTATTTTAAAATTGTAGTTTCCTCACAGCGAATACAATATTTCAACTTTAGATCTTCTTTACTCATTAAAAATACTGTCTCAACAAAAATTTCGCGTTCCATTTCTACTTTTACAAATCACTTCAAAGTAGAGCATCCCGTCATCGGAAATTGCGTAAATGCGTGAATTCCGATGTGAGAAATAGTTTATAAATGTGACTCCTATGTGATGCGATGGTGAGGAATAGTATCACTTCGGAGGTGCGATGTAGTCCGAGGCCGATGGGAAGAATTTCACGCACTCTCCTATATATTTCGAGATTTACGCATTATCGTACGATATTTTCGCGTAATTTCACAATAAATCGTATTTAAAGTGTAAACTCGTAATATTGTGGTATTTCCGATGTATTTATCTATAATTACGAAGTTTTCGCAAAATTACAGCAAAATTTTGCAAGCCACCACAAACCATCGGAAAATATCGGAAAATAAAAAGATTAAATCACATCGGAGTTACCTTTATAAACTATTTCTCACATCGGAATTTACGCATTTACGCATTTTCCGATGGCGGGATGCTCTACTTCAAATACACTCATAAAAAAACCACTTGAACTTTATTTATAATTTCTCAAGGTAAATAAGTCATTCAAATCCGCCGCACAAAGTTTCTCCCACGCAATTCAAATGCAAAAAGTAAATGGAGTTCTTATTTTTTAATTGTTTTATTCGTTACAGGTTATCAGATTAAGGGTGGAATGCAAGAACTGATGTTCAAATGTGAAGTCGAACTTCAAACCTGAAGTGCGACTTCAACTCAAGTCTGACTTGAAAACCGCCAAAAAAAGAAGGCTTTTCAAGTCTGACTTCAAACCAGACTTCAAAAAGCAAAAGTTCTTTCCGAATGCAAGAAGCGGAGTTGAAATTTCAAGTCAGACTTCAAGTCGGACTTAAACGGAATGCAAGAAGCGGACTTGAACTGAAGTCAGACTTGAAAAACGAGAGTTTTTGAAATATCAAGTCATTTTTTCAAGTATGGTCTGCTTGAGAAGTTTTAGAAGCTCGCCAACATGTTCATGTTAAAGGTGATTCTGGCTATCCTGGTAAAGACAATATTTAATGACCTTTTTCTAACCCAGAAAATGAAAGTGAAGTCCGATACAATAACAGTTTGAGAATTATACGCATGGCAGTTGAATGTTGTTTTGATCTATGAAGTAAACGATTTCCTTGTCTTAACATTTCCTCACGAACAAAACTCCGAAATTCCATAGCCATAGTAATATCCTGTTTTGTGCTTTACAACACTGCCCTTCTAGAAAATGATCGTCGTAAAGACAATGAAATACAAAATAGCAATCAAGAAGACTGCGCTAAAGCATTCACAAGAGATATTTTTTGGAGAAACAAGAAGAAATGAAATTGGGGAGAAATTTTTTTGTGCGTCTGATTATTAAGTCTAATAACAAAAATATTATTTACAAATATTTATACTGCATATTATAAATTCAAAAATTCTTAAAAAAGCTAGATCTGATTATGTTTGAAAATAATTTCTCTCAAATAGAATAATTTTATTATTTTTTTTTTTAAACTTATTTTTTTTGGTAAATTTCCATTTTAATTTCATGCTCTTTTTGTTTGTTTTGTTGCTTTTGCTGGAGCAAGTTTATTTATATATTAGCTATTTCTATTTGTTTTTGCATTAGTTCTTTATCAAGATCATGAATTTCATTACATTGCTATTAGTGAATCCATTTTTTTGTAAAAAACTGAATTCCGGATTTTCGGAATTACAGGAGATGAAATCCGGAATTTCGGTTTAATTCCGGAATTATTATAGAAGAATTTAAAAAATATAAAGAAAAGAAAGTACATTATTTTTTAACATAAATGTATTTAGTTCAAAACAACAAAATTAAAACAAATTACAAAATAAGGAAATATTTCATATTAAAATTTTTTTGAACTACATAAATAAAATTGCAAAATGAAAGTTCAATTTTCATTTTGATTTTTGAAAAAGCTTCTTAAAAAACACAAAGTATCCAATGTTTTGTCGTTGAGCCTTGATCGAATTTTTTTGAAAATGCTCCTGCAGCGGAAAAAGCGCCCTCTGACTCCACACTAGTTGGTGGAATTGTTAATAAACTTTTGTAAAGATCTTCCAAAAGCATTCCGCGGGATCCCCCTTCATCCCAAAATTTCATTCCACTGCGAATTTCGGAATGAATCGATGATTTTTGTAGAACTTTTGACCGTGATTCCGAGAGTGATTCCTTTATCTTTTGCTGAAGAATTTCCTGCAAGGATAACTGAGTTTCCAATGATTCGATAGGTTTATCGTCATCCATTTTAGTAGATTCAGATACTGTCGGGTCTATTTCTAATGCTACTTCACCACTAAGTCTTTGGATTAGGGATATGATAATTTTGGTTATTTCAGTTTTCGAGCGACGCAAAATGTTCTTGTGAATTTTGGTTTTACCCCCATTATGCAAATATTGAAGAACATCGGATACCACAGTTCTTCTTCGATTAATTTGAACTTCAAATTCTTTTTTCATTTCACGGCCAATTTCTTCATTCTCATCAAAATTTTCTAACACAAACGTAAATGTTGCATCCGCAGAAAGTAAATTTGCATCAGCACGGCATAACGCGTCTACAGCTAATTTTATAGGCTTCAAATTTCTAGAAACTGTAGATATTATATTTCATTCTGAATCATTCAAAAATGTATCCACTTTGATATCAATTATTGCCTTTTTTATTGAACTTTTCAAAAGATTAAAACGTTCTAACATGGACATCAGGCTACTCCATCTAGTCTTCGAATCAAGCAATAGCTGCAATTCCTTTCCATGATCTTACTTCATATGTTTTTGCAACACTTCATTTTTTAAAGGGGAACGTCGAAACATTCGAACAATTACCCGAACTTTCATGATTACATTTCGCAATGTAAACTTTTTAATAATTTCTACATCACATTCATTTCTCGTCCCCACTTGCATTCCTTCATCATCACTTAAATCTTCTTCATCAGAGTCCAGGTCTAGAACACTCTCATAATCATCTTCATCTACCTCTTTCTCTGTTTGTTTGTAGATCACATTTACAATTACATTCTGAATTGCATGAGCAAAACACAAAATTTGTTCACATGGTAATAATCTACCCACTTTTTGCATCATAGAAGCACCATCAGTTACAATACACGAAATATCGTTCCTTATATTTAACTGAAATGATTCTAACTTGTCCTCTAACAATTTTACTAATGTTAGACTAAAGCATAAATTCTTTTTTAATTGATTAATTTCAGCAATTTGCAATTGTTTAATTTTTTTAGTATAATCCATCACGACTTTCTGTATGCTGGTGGGTGATTTTGGAATATCACCGAATCCACGCATTGTTAAACATTTTCTTAAATCGTTTGACGTACAAAAAACACGAAACGGTAAACCATCAGAAGCAATCATTCTAGCTACTACGGCAGGAAAAGTTTCATCTTTTTTTGACTTGAAAAAATCAATGATCGTGTTCGTTTTTCTGGTTGTGCTCACAACACTATCGTTACTGTCAAATGTAGAAGCTGTTGTATTTTCATCAAACTTTCGCTTGTTCAAAACTGTGTTGTGTTTAGAACGAAGATGTGTGTGCATGGGAGTTGTACATCCACCCAATATCTTTAAAACTTGCTTGCATTCCATGCATTTCGCCACCTGATTTGTTTTCCCTCGTAGAAAATATTTCCACCCAGAATTTGATGAGCTTTCTTTTGAAATGTCCATAAAAGTTTCTTCAGATTTATCTACCATACTTGGGTTGGGATTTAAAACAATAACAATCTAAGTCTACAAAATTTTTGAAACATAAAATTAATATAATGACTTACTTTGTCTGCTCTGCATACAATTTAATTTCTTAATGTTAATATTTCATTTAAAAAAAAAATTTTAATGCATTTGCAGTAGCCTAAGCCTACTAAAATTTAAATTTTTTGAATTTATAACAATGAAAGTACACAATGCTGCCATCTATAGTAAAAGTTCTTCTAAATTCGAAATTCTAAAAATTTCAAAAAAAAACTTTTGTTTTGTTTTTATATCATGTATTTATTCCGTTTTAAAAATTTTAATTTTTATTACTAAAAACTGTTGTATTATACTACTGAGGATGACAACTTTGTTGTTGAAAAACGTTTTTAGTAATAAAAATTAAAATTTTTAGAACGGAAGAAATACATAATATAAAAACAAGTTTTTTTTGAAATTTTTATAAAAACAGTTCTAAATAACTTCAAAAATAAAATAAGAATTAAATAATCGAACTTCTAAATTCGAAAAATCCGGAATTTTCGTTTTTGAATTCCGGATTTTTAAAATTTCAAAATATGACGGAATTTCGGAATTCCGAAATTCCGAAATCCGGATTTGGATTCACTAATTTGCATTTTTTTAATTGAGAGATATTTTTTTTAACGGTGAAGTTTGTTCTTTTTCATGTGCTAATCAACAAGATGCTATCAATGGTTTTGTAAAAGTTTTCTTTTTTGTTTCTATAAGTGGTCCAAAAATATCAGAAGACCTGTCCCCATATGTGATCTCCAATTGACTCCAAATGATCAATAGAAATACCTATATATATCAATAGAAATACCGATGTATATATATATATATATATATATATATATATATATATATATATATATATATATATATAGTATTTATATATATAGTAACCAGTTTTGTTTAAAATAGTTTTGTCAGTAATTTTTAAAAAAACTTATTTTTATTAAAATATTAGAAAAAAATATACATATAAAAATAGATTGTGGTATAGTATTATCCCCATAAGGCGTCAAAACAGGATTCTATGTTTTCTAGAACACTTCCATGTATTTTTATTTAAACGTAATCTGTTGAAATGGAGAAATCAAGAGATATTGTCTTGATTATTTATTTGCTACATATGACCAACTGTTGGTTACCTACATCTTAGGATTTGGAACTGAATGTGCCAAGATGAATTTATTTCTATAATGAAAAATACATTGCAATACAGTTTTCTTTTTTTACTATGCTATTGACTTTTTATTTAATCGTATATTAGACAAATATCGTTACATGAATTTGTTTCAGCAAAAGGTTTTTCTTGTTAAAAAAATGCATTGCCGATATTGGTTGCTAAGTGCATTTTCGGAAAAATGCCCTGAACTCAACGCCTTGATTATTTTTCAAGTTCGACTTACTCAAGCACGAGCTTGAAATTTTCAAGTTCCGTTTACGCATTTGCTTAAGTCAATTTTTCAAGTCTGACTTGACCCAGTCTAATCAAGAACACTCGAGAATAAATCAAGAGAAATCTAAAGAACATAAGAAAGTTGACTTCAAAAGCAAATGTCAGCTATGGTATGAATTGTAAATTAATAATATATCAAAAGTTGATCTTAAACTTACAGCATTCAAAAGAGCAAACCCTTTATTCTGCCAGATACCACCGAAGCAAAACGACTAAGCTGTGCAAAGCTTCTTTTGGATAAGCTTAAGAGTGGGATGCAATCTCCAGTGCTGTGGATTTACAATGCAAGCAGTACACAATAATCTGAACGATTAGAATTGCGCACAGAAAAAAGAAATCTCTGTAAATAAGAGAATGGCTTATCAGCGCTAAAAACCAGCATATGTAATGATTTGGGCAGGTGCAACCTTTGTTGGTGAAAAAAATACCTATCTTTATTGAAGAGGGCGTAAAAATAAATCAACATGTTCAGTTGCAATTGTTAAAGGAGCACTTGATTCCCTAGATCGATAGATCGATAGGACATTTAATGAGACTTGTATACTCATAACAGAAACGCTGTTTAAGATTGGTGAAAGGATAATATGGTAGGATTCCAGGGAAAAGATTTTTTTCCTTCCTCTTCTTCAGTTTTAAGCCAAATGGATTTTACTATTTATAGCATTTTGGAAAGCTATTCGTCCTCTTACCAAAGTTTAACTCAGATGAAAGCTAAATTAACGCATTGTTCGAACAAAATTTCATCGGAAACCATCCGTGCTACATGTAATTAGGTTTCTTAGAGGTTAAAAAGAGTGGTAAAAGCTAAAAGTTACTCCAAAAAGCAGCTTGTCATTTATTCTTGTATAGCTATGTAATTTATTAATGCAAAAAGTTTAATCATGTTTCCTTGTTTTTGCGAAGTAGTTAAAATAGAAATTTGTCTGCACCTGTACAAAAAATAAACTGAGCATTGTTTCCTCACGATGGGTATAAATGATGGATTCATCTTTGTCAAGTTAATATGGGTAATGCAACAGGATTAACACAATTGTTAATTGTATATGATATGATACGCGAGTTTAAATGTTTACCATCTTCTGAATGCTTTCTTGGGTTAGTTTCTTCTTTTTTTATAAAACAAAGTTTTCTTACTGTAAAGATTTCTATTTGAATGCCACTTTTTCTAATTCTTGAAATATGCAGCAACAGTTAATGTTATTTTTGTTAACGAAAACGAAAGAAAGACGAAAGTCCAACTTTTTTGTTAAACTAAAACGAAATAAAAAACGAAGGCTGTTTTTAAAAACGGAAACGATATAAACACTTAAAATTAATGTAAAAGAACGAAATAAAATCGAAGTAGTTTTTTTATTAGGAACGATAAATAAAGATTACCTTTATACAATTCGGGATACCGCACGTAGAGCTTATAAATTAGCAAGAGATCCAAGGTATTTTTGTTAAACTTACTTTGCGGTAATTTTAGCAAAACCTCAATAAAACATCTCAACGACATATGAAACTTAAGCACAACGCTAATTGTCAAGCGGACTTTGTTTACTCGCTAATCATCTTTGTTTTAATTTTTTTATAACAAATGAGTGGGTGCTGCTAGTCTTAGAAGGAGAAAAAGAAAAAACGGCATTCATGATTTTTATGCTATTTTGCCGCAGAATTATAAAAGCATGTGTATAGTGGGCAATAAAAAACTGAAAGTTTGCATTTTATAGTTAGTAAAAAAAATACAGCAAATTTAAGTACGCACCTTCGAACTTGTCATCCAGAAATTCGTAAAGAACTTAAGAAGAAATGACAACTCGGAGAAATAACAACTTGGCAAAGAAACAAAAACAAAGTGATTTAGCTCGTGGAGGTGCGAAATCACAAACATTACCGAGTTTATTGGTAAGAAATCCGGTAAATGGTCTAGATTTTGTAAATGGTATAGAATCACTCTGTCCGATGCAGTATGTGAATACTCCTGAATTTAGACCTAAAACAAGAACAAGCGCTGTTATCTGTAACGAAGACATTTCAGATGAATATGGTGATGACAGTGGAATAGAGAATAAAGATAACTCAAGAGAATATGAAAGTAGCCACCAGGAAGGAAATTCAGATTATTTTGTGTCATATGCTGCAATGCCTTATTAACATATTCTGTGTCTAGCACACACTATTCAATAACTAATTAAGTCAGTGCATGTTATGTTAGCTAGATAAAAGATATTTTTGTTGAAGGTTCATTTGCATTTTGGAAGAATAGAAGAGTATTATATGCAGATTTATTTTCTTCAGCTGAAAATTTGCTTGCGTCTTCAGGGAGCTTAGCGTAATAATTTAGACGCAACCGCATGTCAAAATTTTTGTGAATCAAAACATATTTTGATATTGTATAAGGTGCTGCTAACACACCCATGAACTGCGTCACTATGTGACACTGTCTTATCCTAACTTTTGACAAAGTTATACTTAAAATATTTGTCAACAGTTAAAAGTTAATAGTAATTTATGATTTATTGAGTTTTATATCTGTTGTGCTGTAAACTTTTTTGAAATATACTTGTTATGTCTAAAAATATTTTACAGCAGTCTTAACATCTGCTCTTTTTCGGTTTTTACTTGGGTTTTAGTAGAGCAGATGTAAAGACACTTACATGTAAAGTACTTGTTGTGTGTCTTTACATCTCACGGTGCATAGGAACATGCTCTATGACCTTGCAACACATCCCCAGAAGTTTTGCAACACATCCCCAGAAGTTTTTTTTGATTGTCATTAGAAAATATTTCCTCGTTCAAAAAATGTTAACGACAACTTTTTTTAGAGGGGGCCTGGGGAGAAATCACATATTTTAGGGGAGTGCCCAGGAATTTTGTTGTTCAAGATAGGTAACCAAGAGAGATGGGGCATACTAAAATTTCTAGTATGTTGATACTGGTGTCAAATGAGGATGACTTGCAAAAAATCAGGGTAATTATTTATTTCAATAGCCAGCAGTTGCTATTGAAATAAAAACAAAGCAATGCAGTCTTTAATTATCAACAATTGGTAAAAGCTAGCAGTTGCTAATTGTTAAAGGTTGCATAATAACTCCTCACACGCGTTAACATACGAAGTGAAAGCATGTTTGTAGTCATTATATTGACATTTGATTGATATGACCGATATGTCTTGCCAATATTATTAATCTATTTCAGAAGTTTTTAATTGAAGCATTCAATTAAAATGCTTAAACAAGCAAAAGAACATGGTGATTTAGTTAAAAAGTTTTGCATTTGCTGCTTTAGGAAAGTCAAGGACTTAAGACCAATAAATAATGCTGAAACATTTTATTTAAATCTAAAAATAAAGATAAAAATGACTACTCAAACCTTATCAAAACTTCTGCAAAGATTATTAAATAAATTTTAAGATATTTTTAAAGAAAGATTATTCAGCGGATAACTCTGACCTTCCTAACATGCTTCGTTTGAAATGTAGAAAAATGCTTGCAGGGACTGTTCCTTGCTTCACCATGTGGCCGTTTTATGAAGGTAATTATAACTATATTGATGTTTAATTTGCTTTAGTTAAAATTTAGTTACGATACTTTGGTTATTACAGTTGCCATACATATGCTATAAAATTTAGACCTGAATACCATAGTTATTAGAGGGAGAAAATGTGAATGTTTTACTTTTGAAAATGGACGCAAATCAAAAGTGGAATAAATATTGGCCCCTATGGTTAAATTTGTCGGGAAAACTTGTTTACCAAGGCGCTAAAGATGTTTCAAATAAAACTGCAGAAAGACTAATTTGTCAAGATTGCCATCCCCAAGTGGGACAAGGAATTCCACATCCCTGTACGAAATTAGAAAGGCAAAAGAATTTGACTGTCATTGTAAAATCAACGCAAGGAAACGTTTTGTCCAGTTTTTTCAAAGATTTCAGCACAAATGACTCAGGGAACACCTTAGCTTTGAAAACTTTTGGTCCGAAGCAACTCACTGTCTCTTTCGGAAAGACTGAGGTTAAAAAACCTTTCTTTTCTTTAGATAAATTGAGCAAACTTCAATCAAAACTATATGCCAGGTAAGTTTTTGTTGCTTAAAAATACTTTTAAAAAAAAATTTGTTATGAGTTTAAAGCCAATTTTTGTAATAATTTCATTATGATTTTTAAGAAATCGCAACATGATTGAAGTTGCACAATTTCTGAGAAGTGAGGCAGGACGGAAAAGTGTGGAATCTGGTTTCAATATTAAACTGATTGAGATTAACAAAATGATTGGAAAATTATTCAATTGTGATAAAATCCTATTGCTATTAGAATTAAATGAAAGCGAAGAGATATGTAAACTTTTACCAAAAAAAATATTTTTTGATAGCTAGATTGCAGTTTGCATTATTCATATTTTTATGGATGTGTAGAAAAAGATACTCCTACTGTGTATTGCAATAAAAGTGAAGAGCATGTAGCAATGGTACTTCATCACACAAGTTAAGAAACAAATGATGTTGATATCAAATTAGGTGAAGATGGAGGGCACGGAATTCCTTAAAGTTACACTGTCAATAACCATAAAACCAGAGTTAAAAAATAATAAAGTTCCAGAGAAACTGAGCAAGTGTGACGGATATGCGTGTAAAGATTTTAAAGATTCAAGCGTCCACAAAACTATTATATTGGCCATTCTGCCTTCATAGAACAAAAAATACCATAATTTGCGGTTAATTTTGGATTAGTTAAACATTTCACCCTTAGATTACACAGTATCTGAAGATCTAAAGGTTTTGCTTCAAATGGTTAGAAAACAAACTGCAACATCAAAACACCCTAGTGTGGCCTTGGAGTTTCCGCTGCCAAATACATTAAGGTACTTAGAAATTTTGAAAAAACAGTCCATGGTTGTTTTGGAAAATCATTAAGCTCCACATATGTAAAAGGTTTAGAGAAGTTCTCTACAAGCTACAGAAATCTAAGGGCTACAATTCCTTTGAAGGTACACATAATGAAGCATAATGAATCATATCATCGAATTCATCGACATGGAAGGTGGAGTCTCGGATAAATAACTTTTAAATTTGATAGAAAATAATTTATAATCTTAGTTACTAAATTCTCTATTTCAACGTAAAATTTGCATAAAGTATTTATTAAATAAACTTGCATTTCTTTTGTACTTCTTGTATTCTATAGGCTTAGGCTACTGGACCGAACAAGCTCTTGAATCCATTCATCAGAATTTCAATTAGTTTTGGCGAATGAGAAAGTTTGGATAGCACAACCCAAACTATATAGAGGCGCTAAAAAATGCAGTTGTTACTTACAACTACAAGCACTTTTAAAGTAGCTTTCTATTTGCAGGAATGTAGCTTGTAAAAAGTAAAATACTAAACCTCCTATGAACAAACGTTTAGTATAATTTTGAAATGTAAAATAACAATCATAATCTAACCATAAAGACCAGAATTTTTTTTTTTTTTACTGTATTAAATAATTGTAGCGAACCATACCCTAGGGGAGGGCTATAAGGGGTCAAGTAGGGCCTCTTACAGCCCTCCCCTAGGGTATCGTTCCTAAAAAACCTTTTCACTTTTTTGCTTGTTTCATATTAAATTAGATCAAAATTCATCGACAGATTTCAAATTATATCAAAAAATAATTTTTCGTTTAAAAGTTAAGACCATTTAAAGTTATTTCAGGGGGTAATTTTAAGCTTTGCATTGTTACAAATCTTAAACGAAAAGAGATTTTTTGATGAAAATTGTAATCTGTCGATGAATTTGGATCTAGTTTATGATAAAACAAAAACGTAGTTCTAGGAAGGGGGCTGTTAGGGGTCGGGGCGGGGTTGGTTTAGCTCCAATTACCCTGATTTTTTGCAAGTCATCCTCATTCGACACCAGTATCAACATACTAGAAATTTGAGTATGCCCCATGTCTTTTAGTTGCCTATCTTGAACAACAAAGTTTCTGGGCCATCCCCTAAAATATGAAATTTCTCTCCAGGCTCCCACAAAAAACGTTGTCGTTTACA
This sequence comes from Hydra viridissima, assembly GCF_058129835.1. Lineage (NCBI taxonomy): Eukaryota > Metazoa > Cnidaria > Hydrozoa > Anthoathecata > Hydridae > Hydra > Hydra viridissima. Next base: position 750,014 of record NW_028324308.1, on the reverse strand, counting down.
TTTTTTGAATGAGGAAATGTTTTCTAATGATAATCAAAAAAAAACTTCTGGGGATGTGTTACAAGGTCATAGAGCATGTTCCTATGCACCGTGATCTGGTCTGTTAAAATCCAAATATCTACAAAACGAAAACGAAATTAAAAACTGAAATGAGATAAACGAAAACGAAAGGAAAAAAAAAATGATTTAAAATCAAAAAAGGAAGTTATCGATGGTTTTTAAACACTTAAAAAGATTTTAAAAAAAAAGGTGTTTTACAGTTAAACAACATTTTATTTATTTAAAATAAGATGTTCACTGTTTAACAACATATATAAAAGATATACTCTAACTATCTGGCCAGAAGATGGACAAAATGATACCAAAAGGTATTTGAACAATATAGCAAAAATTTATAAGAATAAAAAAAATTTTGAAAGCAAATATCTGGTATGAGACAGAGACTTTGTAAGTATCCCCATAGTATGCATTTTGCAGAATACTTTTATAACAAACTATAGATAGCTTTCAACTAAGGGAAAAAATCAGGAAAAAAAAGCTAGATCTGCAAATTCTGTAAGAAGCAGTGCGTGCAGAATGCAGTACTGAGGATACAACTGTTTAAAATTATGTTAAAAGAATTTATTTAGCTTAAAGTATCCATTCTAAAAACAGAACTTTCACAACTTATTTGAGTAAAAACTGTCTTGATAAAGGTTTCAAAATTACTAAAAAATCTGTTGCCTGCAGTAATAAAACTAGACTTGTATTTACTTTTTGGTGAATAACAAACGATACAATTTTCATTAATTGAATTTCTTGTGTTCGAAATTGTATTTTATTATATTGAGTAAAAGCCGAGTTGGCAACACCCATTATATATTTAGGGCCATTTCTCAATCACCTGCGCTTTTTAAACAACAAAAGTAATTACACTAAAAATTAAAAATTTAGAACAGCTTGCACAATTTTTGAAAAAATTTAAGATTATGGGTAATAAAAACCAGCTTGCTTTTTTTTGATGACTTGATATAAAACACCCCTGTAGAGGTGATATTAATATGTTAAAAAAAAAGGTAGGGGAGACCGGGGCTAGTTGGCTAGTGGGGTAAGTTGACTCACTGCGATTAACTTTGGAATTTTCCAACAGAAATTTCTAAAATTCACATGGAACCTTCCCACTTAACTAGTTCATCTGTCAGTGTAGTATTAGGACTATAAGCGCGTGCGCATAGAAGTTATAGCAATTTGTGTGTTTTTTTACAAATTTTGTAATTTTTGTAACTATATTACTTTTTCAATTTTAAAAAGCAACAGTATTAGCTACAAGTAAACTCGAATAGATGTACGAGTTGGATGGTTCACTCTAACCAGTCACATTTTGTGTTTCTCAATATTTCGCGTTTTTGGGGATTTATAAGCCATTTTTTGAGCAAAAATCTTTTGGGTTTAGTTGGCACAATGATCACAGGGCTAGTTGGCAACATGTGCCAACTTACAACTTTTTGCATTAGCCGTTAATTCACTTAAGTTATGTAACACTACAGATCTACAGATATGCGAAATTATAAAAAAAAAATGTAGACAGGCCTGTATATTCTAAAAATGTTACAAAAAATGCTGTTGATGCTATTCTTATAGAAGGAAAGTCTATTCAATCGACTTAAGGCCAATAAAAGTTTATATCAAAAAATATTGTTGGATAAAAATCATCAAGACTTTTCATATAAAAGATGCGCTTGAAACATATGCTTTATGTTGCTAATTTTGTCTCTTTTTATATGGTGTGCCAATTTACCCTAAGAGTATAGGCAACTTACCCCGGGCCGGGGTAAGTTAGCACATGCTTTTTTCTTTTGTGGAGGCCTTTTTTGGGCCACAAATTTTTTTTTTTTTAATGCTTGACACTTGAACATGCTTGCCAAATTCATATTCTTTTGAAGTGCAATACGATATCTTCAAAAAAGTTCATTCAGAAATGTACAGAGCTCAAAAACTAAAGCTGTAGCCTTCTAGCCAGGGTCTACCCTATACATATACTTTTAAACTAACCTGCTAAGTAAGGACAACATGCTTCCGCTCCTTTTCTTATTTGTTCAGGTTGTTTTGAAGCTATGAAACAATATTTTTGTCTTTAAAATAATAAATATCTTTTGTTGTTTAATTCGCCGATTAAAAGTTGGAGTTTTCTTATTTTACAGGGTGCGGGAAAAGTTCGGAAACTTTTTTTGCTTTAAAATTTTTATTGAATAAAACAATCTTTTAATAATATTTTTTATATTGTTGAAATTGTTATTCAATTCTCTCTTGAATGATATATTAAACGTTCTTAAATGTTTTTTTTTCAGACGTCTATCGAACGTGAAAACATTCGTACGTCTATAATTTTCCTGCTTCATCAAAATAAACATCAAATCGAAGTTGTGCGTTTGGGCCACACTAAGGACCGTCCTCTTTGTGGAAGACCACGCACAGCCAACATTTCTACCAACCGCAAATTAATCCGAGATCAAGTTCGATGAAATATCCGCTGTTCAATGAGACAAATGGCCAGAGAAATCGGCATTGATAAGCACAGTGTCTGTCGCATTGTCAAAAAAGAACTTAAACTCAAGTCCTTAAAGCCCAGCCTCTAGATGACACAAAATGCGAAACAAGAAAACAAAGATGTTAAAGGTTATTACGGGAGCGCGGTGCTCAATTTCAACGAAAAGTTCTTTTTTCAGACAAAAAATTCTTCACCGTTGAGCAAGCCTACAATGTCCAAAATGATCGCGTACCTGCTTCAGGGTCTTCTGAGGCTAACAAAAAAGGTCGCATTGTTTCACGCACCCAGAAGCCAGCTAGAGTGATGGTTTGGGCCGGAGTGTCATTTTGGGGTAAAACAGAGCTTATTTTTGTCGAAAATGGAATCAAAATCAACGCCAACAACTATGTTACCAATATTCTTCAAGCCGCAGTGTTGCCTTGGACACAACAAACCTTTCCGAACCAAAATTGGATCTTTCAACAAGATTCTGCGCCAGCATATCGAGCAAGAACGACGCAAGAATTTTGTAAAAACAATTTTCCGGTATTTTGGTCGCCTCAGCAATGGCCGCCGTATTCGCCCAACTTGAACCCACTCGACTACGCCATCTGGAGGATTCTAGACGCAAAGGTTTGTTCTAAACCACACAAGTTGGTGGAGTCGTTGAAGCGCGATTTAGTGAAAGCGTGGAGCAAAATCGACGAAAAAATGGTAAGCGCCGCAATTGATCAGTTCCCGTGGCGTCTCAGAGCTTGTATCAGAGCAATTGGAGGAACTTTTGAAAATGAACTTTTGTAATTAAAATTGTATATATCTTTTGATGTTCTTAGGTTATTATACTTTTTTGACTAATAAAATTGTAATACAATCCTTTATTAAAAAGTTTCTGAACTTTTCCCGCACCCTGTATTAGCTCACAAACCAGGCTTTCTGAAAATTAACAACTGCAATTACTAATTTATAAGAGAGACAAATAATGACATAAATATAGCTTACCTTGAGTCAGATAAGAGCAACATTCACCAAGATTATTGTCACCTACAGAAAGAACTAAAAGATTAGACTATTGAAATACTTAGTTCCCTCCTTTTCCCATCTGTTCCCTATATGTAACATCATTTTTTAACACATGATTCTTTTTTCATTGAGGTTTTAACTGAGTTAGTCCAAAGAAGGTAGAATGACAATCAGAGAGTTTATACACAGTTTCAAAGTAGATTTTAGACTTCACTTTCCTAAATCATACATATATAAAGAGAGATATACTAAAAACAAACTTTGCACAAATATCACATTGCATACACCACAATGGTAACACGGGCAGATCTGAGAACTTTGCACGCTTTTTTGAACAAATTTGACTTCACTTTGTTCACAGTTCAATATGCCTAGGTTTTTTCATGAAAATTGAGAATGGTCTTTAGAATCAAAAAGACTAACCTTTTCTAACCAAACAGAGTATTAACAGCCACAAAAGTACACATTTACAGCAAAGGTGACAACCATCTTAAAATAAAAGATATAGATGATTCAGAGAAAAGCATGTCTTTTAAAATTATGAAAGATTCTCAAATTTATTATTATAAGAAAATTAAAACAATCAAAAGAATGATAATCTTTTATTTTGAATAAAAATCACTTTTCTGATTGACAATGTTTCTCCAAATGTAATTTACATTGATAAGTTTAAGTCTAACTCAACGCATTTTAATCAATATTTGTTTCAATCTTAAACTGAAAATATCAACTTAAGAGAATAGCAATGTAAATTTTCCTCAAGCGAAATATTAAATAAAGGTAAAGAATAGTTGAAGAATATAATTTTACATCAACAAAAGTAAAAACAAAACTAGTAACTGGGTGTTATTGGAACTTTGTATGGACACACGTTTTTTTAGGTAACCATACCTAAACTGTACATTGATACTAAAATCACGAAGGGAAAGCAAAGTCAAAATCAAGTAGCAGCCACAGACTCTAGTAACTCATCCTTGCTTTTATCAGAAGATATTTGAATTCTGTTTCATTTTACTGTAACAATTTAAAACGGTTCTTTTCAGGCCATTTGATAATACATTTGATTTATCTAAATATTTACATTTGCTTAAAAAGGTGGGTCTGGGAAATACCGTAATAACCTTTCGTAAGCGAATTTGTAAGGAGTGATAAAGAAAGTAGTTTTAAATAACAAACAACAAATGATGAATAATCTAATTTAAACATGCTATTTTGTTAGGGTTTATGGGGATAAGAAATTCAAAATGAGTTAAAAGTACAACTGCCTCCGTAAAGACTTTCACGCATGCTTACAAGCAAGCCGTAGGATTCTTTCATGCCCTTAAATGTAACTTTTTAACATAGCATATATATTATATATATATATATATATATATATATATATATATATATATATATATATATATATATATATATTTATATATATATGTATAAATATATATATATATTTACATACATATTAAGCATGGGAATTTCGGCCTTCGAAATCGACGAAATTAAACGAAATTCGTGTTTCAATTTCGTATCGAAATTTATATTGAATTTCGAAAGACGAAATTTTTAAACATTACAAATTCACGAATTTCGAAATTAAAACTTGTTTAATTTCGTGTCAATTTCGTTACTTTCAATGACCCGAAATTATACGAAATTTTTTCGCGAAATTAAACAATCCAAAAAATCGAAATTTCGTTCTCAATTTCGATCCGAAATTGAAACACGAATTTCGTTTAATTTCGTCGATTTCGAAGGCCGAAATTCCCATGCTTAATACATATATATATATATTTTTTTAACGTAGCATATATATATATATATACATATATATTATATATATATATATATATATATATATATATATATATATATATATATAAGTATATATGTATGTATGTATGTATATATATCTGTGTTATAACATATATGTGTTATAATATATGTTACATAAAAATACCATATATATATATGTGATTTATACATATATATAATATGCATATGATTTATGTATAAAGCACGTGTATATGTGGGAGATATATACATATTATATATATATATATATATATATATATATATATATATATATATATATATATATATATATGTAAATGTGTTTATATCTGTGGGAGCTATGTATATATATATATATATATATATATATATATATATATATATATATATATATATATATATATATATATATATATATATATATATATAAAGCTCGTTTTTTTGTTAAAACAACACATGACAACATTTAACAGTTAGCTCATATAAAATAGTTAGTGTTATGTAGTGTCTTTTTTAGTTGGTCAGTTTGGTTTCCTTGTTGTTTGCATGACATAAGAAATTCTTTTTTGGTATGTTAAAAAAACAATTTTACTTTCATCGTGCAAAAAACTCAGCAACGCAAAGTTTAATGAAAAAGTGGTATTGGAGGTGGAAGTGAAAAATGCAGGACAATAGAAATATATTCAAAAGATATTGATTATGCAAAGGGTAGCTTATATATATACTAAAATGATCGAAATCTTTTAAAACTAATGAAATCGTCGACATTCATTACTTTAGAAATCAGTTGATTTGTATAGAAATTTTAGGAGTTATTGAAAATGTTAAAACTCAACTATAAGTAGATTGCTGAAGAAATATTAACCTGTAACTAATCACACCTGCAACTGAATGGTTTGTTTGATCAGGAATAAAGTCTAGAACTTCTAAAAGAGAAGTTTGCCACAATCATAAACCCTTTAAAAAATGAATATAAAATTATTTGTCATAAGATACATTTAGATTTGAACCATAAATCATCAAAGAACAGACAAATAATAATATACAGCAAATAAAAGTATCAAGTAAGAATTTCGCTGGCAATCAAAATGATGAGGAACAACTGTGTATATTTGTTCTCAACAGTAAGAATACTTTTCTACTTTAATTGTTTAAAAGACTGATAAATTTTATGCCTTTGAGGTTGTATAAAAATTCATAAAAAGGAATGGATAGTCAATGGATCAGAGAGTTTATTTAGGCATCATGAAGAATGTTAAAACGATTCTCAAATAGATCTTACAACAAGATAATTATTCAAAGAGTTGTATCGGCTCTGTTAAGGATCATTTTAATTTACAAAAAATCAAAGTTCTTGAATGGCCCTTAATCCTGTTGAGCATTCTCGGAAGTCCATCAACCACCAATTAGTTGAAAATTAGTAGAAAACCAATTATCATTTAATATTAACAGTTATTGCATAATGATAGTTATTGCTAATTGACAGCTATTGCATATTGCGGCGAGATTTCGATCAAACATGAAGATGGGCAGGTAGAAGATGCTTAGATTTTGTATTTTTAACATTAATTAACATTATTAAACATAATTTACTCAGGAAAACAAACGGTATTTTTCATTTACAATGATATAGAAAACGTTTTATAATTATTTATTTTATGTTAAACTTTTCGAGAAAATTTGTCTAAAAAACCCAAACTAATTGTAATTTGCCACACAACCCCCTAAGTCTTGCCAATGACTCCTAATGATTCGTAGGAAGCATATTTGGAAACATGGGTTAGTGGAAAATTTTAAATAGATCATTTGAAAGTAATTGAACTTAATATTATATGAAATTTTTTTGAAAATAGAATAAAAACAGTACAGTACTTGTACAATTAAACTCCTATTACCGTAAATAATGTAAATGAAATTTTTTGTATTAGTTTTATATTAAACTTTGCATGAAATTTAAACAAAACTTGTTTTTAGGATCTCTATCTAGAGAAAATACTTTCTGAAATTTTCCTTCCATAAAAAAAAAAAACATTTCCGTCTTCACTTTCTTTCGAACGAACTTTCGTTCCTTTGTCAACATCATATATTAACTCAACCGCTTCCTTTGTTATAGATTTTTCCAACTTGCTATTGATGAAAAACTGTTACAGAAGAGCTTCTATCTAAAACAGAAAAGATTTTTTCGTTTTTTTTTTCCTAAAATTAAAAAAACTTTCACTTTATTTTCTTTCCAGTAAAAAAGATTAAAGAATGACAAAATTTTCCATTGATTTTTTTGTATAAAACTTTAATGGTTAGAAGATGTTTTTCTAAACTTTTCCCTCTGTTTCAGAGGACAAAACTTCCTTACGTCTTTCAATGGAATTTTATCAAAAAAGATCAAAACAGTTCTGCAAAGGAGTGCTGTTGTTGCATATACACAATAAACTAGATTAACAGTGAGTGGATGGCATCAAAGCACTTCGGTTATTTCTTTTAGTTTTTTGTTATTGTTTTAAAAAATCTTTTCATGGAAAGAAACACATCTTGGCGCCAAAAAGGAATAATTTGCACTTGATGAACATTTTCAGGCCATGCATTCCGATGTAATATAAACAAACTCAAATGAGTTTGGCTTAATTGAGAAAAGAATTTCCCATTAAACCAAAGGTTTCGAAAAACGTTGATGACGAAAGCATAAAGAATTTTAAATTCTTCACGTTATATCACCAATGTTGTCGAAGACGTATTTTTCCTTTTTCAAAATAGTAAGATACTTTGTGTATTTTTCCGAATTCTTTCTTGTGAGTTTTCCCTTCTCCAGACAGTTAAAACAGTAATTGGCTTATCTGAATCGTTTTTTTTTTTTTTTTTTTTTTTAGCAAATTTGTTTGTGGAATTAAGTTCATCGTCGCACGAATAGAATACTTTCTTCGACGGTACCAAACTTTTAACATTGAGTTCTTAGTTCTAAAATACAAAAAAAATTATTTTTTTTATTAGCTACGCGAAAACTTTGCAGAGGATTTATTAGAATATATTTAACGACCGCTCCCCAACCGACTGTCATTTGTTCTTTATTTGTTGAGAGCAAAAGAAAAGAACTAGAAAACCTCAAAGAAATACCCAGGAGTTAAAAGCTGTCAGCTATGGTGATTTCAATGAGCAACAAGAAATGATAAACTAAAACTAACTGTTGAAATTCTTTTTGAATCTGCTTGCTGACATCACAATGGAATATTTTGGTTTTAAAACTTAAATTTAGAGACTTTCAACTCAACGTTAACTTTATTTGCAAGCTTTTACAGTTAATAAACATGCTGTTTTTATTAGAAAAATACCTACAGAAATAATGTTAAATATTTCTACGTGCAATATTTTTTTACATTTAATTTGAGTTTCAAAACTTGAACTAAATCTTTTAAAATCATAATCTTTCGAAATCGAAAGCAAATTTCTTAAAAAAACAATCTAAAAGAGAAAGACGAAAGTCTCTTTACATAAGAAACTAATGAAGCTTCAAAAAACCTACTTCGTTCTCATTCCCTGACCACTCCTTTCGCTCGCACAAAAACGAATTCGGTTTCGATATCTAAACATTTTTACACTAAAATATTTGCGCAACGTTCAAATATTTGTGAACTAAATAAGGAGTGTTAGGAAGTCGGCGTTGCATTAAATAAATAAGCTGAGCTGTTGAAACGAAAAGAACAGCGTTCACAACTTTTGAATGTTACAATAATAATGTTTAAAATCTGTCGGACGAATTGAAACAAAAAATGGAAATTAAATGGAAACCAAAAAAAGTTTAAACAAAATTAAACTTCCTGAGTTTTACTTTTAAAACAACTAAAAATAAAAATTGAATAAATTAGTTGCTTAAAAATAGATATATTTCTAATCAACGAAAGAATTCAAAGTAATAGAAATACATTCTGCACTTTGCATGCTTGTAACTCTACATTATGTAAAAGTTTTTAAAGGTATAAGTCTCCCAAATATAAATTTTTATGACCGTTTTTAAAATTATTATTTTTGGATCTAGAGCCTCATCCAGGCCTTTTTTTTAATAACATTTTTTCAAGCATTTACACTTCTGTTCCTTTTTTAAAACACTACGAGGAATCTTCTCATATTAATCTGTTAACTCGCAAATGTTAACCAATACAAGAGCCACTTAAGCAACATGTTTTAAAAGAAACGAAATTTTTTTTAAATGAAGTTTTTAGCATAGCAAGGTAATCATGAAGAAAATCAGCTTCTTTGAAATTTTGTGAATTTTGTGTTGTGTTCACGCTAAAAAGGGGTGTAAATGAGAAAAAAAGGAGGCTCAGTGCTTAATTAAGAAATTTACCATAAATTCATTTATCATTTCGCAATACATAAAGTTAAATAATTCAAATTAAATAATAATTTAAGGAGTCAACATTGCTGTAATCCCGGAAAGTTTTTCAAATTGAAAAACATTGAGTCGTAATTCCATGGGCAAGTGTTTCCGAGAAACAATAACAAGCAAATTTGAAGAATGCTAAACAGCTTTTGGAATGAACGTTTGTAATAAGTTTTTTCTAACAGATCACCAGAAAATTTAACGCAGAAATAGTTGTGTACAGGTTTATGAAATTAACAAGATTAGTTTTTCGAAGAGAGCTTCAACAAAGATGCTCTAGCATCTATTTTGAAGCTTTCTTCGAATTCTTCTAAAATATCAAATTTCAGTGATAGGATAAGGTTTTGCAGTTGAAGGCATCGAACTAGTTTCTGAGAAAGTTTTTGAAGCAAAAGATTTTACATATGTTCCATGAATAATAAACCTTTCACGGGAATGATAACTGGAATGAGGAACTATACACTTTAAAAAAAATCTGGAAGGTGAATTACAAATAAAAGATTTTATCTCTATGCTTATCTGTTCTCCATTAAATATAACGTCAGTTTTGCTCAACTCATTCCATTCATCAATAAGATCTAACAAATCTTCATTATTGTCTGATTTATGATCACCATAAAATATAACAATAATAAATAAATCAGAATTATTAAAGCATCGAAGAATTAGCCATGCTTGATAATTAAAGAGAAGCTCCTTTGATATTTATTTACAACTTGGACCAACAACATTTTTTTCATGGGAAACGCTTTTAATTCCTTTAAATATTCCATAATATCCTTAATATAATATATTGTATATAGGGGAGACCGAGGCTAGTTGGCTAAAGTTTTAGTTTTTGAGTTCTGTGCATTTCTGGGTGAACTTTTTTAAGGATATCAAATTGCACTTCAAAAGAATATGAATTTGGTAAGCATGTTCAAGTGTAAAACAATGAAAAAAAAAAAAATTGGTGCTCCAAAAAGGGCCTTCAAAAAAGAAAAAAACATCTGCTAACTTACCCCGGCTCTTAGGGTAAGTTGGCTCACCATATAAAAAGAGACAAGTTTAGCAACATAAAGCATATATTTCAAGCGCACCTTTGTTATGAAAACTTTTGATGATTTTTATCCAACAATATTTTTTGACATTAACTTTTATTGCCCTAAAGCCAATCGAATCGACTTTCCCTCTATAAAAATAGTATCAACAGCATTTTTTGTAACATTTTTAGAATATACAGGCCTGTCTACTTTTTTTTATAATTTCGCATGTCTGTAGATCTGTAGTGTTATATAACTTAAGTGAATTTACGGCTAATGCGAAAAGTTGTAAGTTGGCACATGTTGCTAACTAGCCCCGCCATCATTGTGCCAACTAAACACAAAAATCGCTTTAACTTCTATGCGCATGCGCTTAAAACCCTGATACTGCACTGACAGATGAATTAGTTAAGTGAAAAGGTTCCATATGAATTTTAGAAATTTCTGGTGGAAAATTCCAAAGTTAAACGCAGTGTGTCAGCTTACCCCTCTAGCCAACTAGCCCCTGCCTCCCCTAATATAATAATCGCTAAATGCAAGAAATTTCTCTTTTTACAATCACTTAAATTTGGAACCTTTTGTGCTATTGATTCAGGACATTTTGTGTAGCTGTGCTAAATATTTCTTTTACTTTTTTTGTGTTTTTTTTTTATAAAAACTGATTCATGTAAAATTAAAAAAACATCTTAAAAATATTAACATTTCTGTAACTTATTTTAATATACAAACCTTATCAAACATCATTTCTTCCTATTTTCTCCCTATTTTCTTTCTATTGTTATTGTTCTTAGTGTTTTTAAAAGAGTTTGTGCATCTTAAGGAAGAGAAAAACCATTTTCACAAAGGATAAAAGTTCATTAACTGATGAACGAATCCAACGATTTCTAGTTGAGTATTCAGCAATCTTGACATGGACACTTAACTGCAAAATTAACACACCACTTATAAATTTCCACTTATTTTAACTGTCGTCAAATATCATCATATATCATCATATATTATCATATATCATCATATATCATCATATATCATCATATATTTTTACAAACATATTAAGAACACATGAACAAAATTATTTTGATGATAGTAATAAAATTGACTTTGAGGATGGTGAAAAAAGAAGCTAAAACCAGAAAGATGGTTCGTTTCACCAAATAAAGTAAAGTGATTATTATTATTATTATGCACACTAATGCAGCCTAAATTGAAACACTTTTGGGTTATCAATAACTAGTGTTACCACCTCTTGATGTTATTACAGTCTGACAGCGCCGTGGCATACTTTCAATTAGAGATCTAATCATTCCTTGAGGGATATTTTCCCACACGCGGATTAGACTTTGTCGCAACTCCCCTAGGCTGTTAGGTGGTGATTGCCCGATATCGTAAATTTAAATCACGAAATCTTCTTCTTATGGTATCTTAACTAACACCAGTTCCATGAACCTCAGCAAATTTTATTTGGAGACATTATGCAGTAGTGAACCGTTCTCTCAGTGTTCGAAACATTAAAAATTGTTCCTCCACGACATTGTTAGGTGGTGCTCTGCCTTGACCAAGTCGTCTAGCGTGATCATTGGTCTCTACTAACCTTTGTGGAACCCTACCAACGGTTGTAGGAGACAATCCAAATCTTCTACCAAATTCACGATTTGTTAATCCTTAATTGGACAAAATAACAATTACAAAATATTCATCACAACTTAAATTTCATTTAGAACGCTGCATTGCGAACAGATGTGTTGCTCAAACGACAGTTATCTATTCTACTATCAAAATGATTTAAAACCAATACATACTTTTCTTTTAGAAGTGACGTTTAATTACAGCAAAGCATGCTACTTATGAAAAGCTGCTACAATTTGGAAATCAAATAAGGGAAACGTAATAAAACCTACAAAAGCGTAATAATAAACATTATTACCATCTTTGTAATTGATAAATCCGGGAAATATATAATATTTTTCAAAATAAGTCGCAATTTATAAGCGGTACGTTAATTTTGCGTTTAAGTGTATATATTAAGCTTAGTCGCTCTTTTGGAACTACTATTTAAAATAATTTGAAAGTTTATTTCTAGTACAAGAACGGACAAACGATGCATGGATGTACAATGTATGTATATTGTACGTCCATTTGTCCGCTGGGTGATTTATTTTTTGAACGAAATAAAAGTCGTTTTAACAATGTTGATTTACTTTACGGTTTTCTGTAAAGATTCAGTGAACTAGAAAAATTATTTTTAATCTATATTTTTTTGTAAAGATTTAGTAAAATTAAAAATATCATTTACATAATTTTTTAGTTAAGATTTATAAGTTTTTGATTTGATAACAGTTTTAGTGAAAACTATTAAAGTATGGTTTGAAACTGTAGACAATTAAATGTGTAACTGTTATAACTCAATGTAGCAGCGTTTATTGTAATTTATAATAGTTAAATTTAGAAGAAATAAATCACTCTCGATAAGTGTATCATTAACATTATTTATTGTTAATTTTTATAAATGGTTAAAATTATCTATTATAATAATTTTTAGCTTTAATATTTTATATTATCTACTATGTATATTAAGCATTTTTGAAGTCTACATATAGTTTTCTGTAGATATTTCATAAAATTAAATCTATATTTGTTGTAGTGAGGATATATTTAGTTATATATTATTTAAACTTATGTCTTCTAAATTTCGTTTTTCCTTTATTTAACAATTTTAAACGAAATACTTCCTAAAACTTATATCCTCACCCGCACAAGGTGCACACAGCGAAATATTTCTAATTCTAGAGAGTGCGGAAGCGATTCGCGAACTTTTAGAAATTTTTTTAATAAATTTTTATAGCACTAAAAAATTGAATTCATAGAAAATAGACAAAAGAAAAGTTGAAGATAAATGCTTCTCCCACCTGAAACATTCAATAAAGTCTCCCGTTTTTTTTTATCACTGCCTCAAGCCAAGGATGGAAGGACTGGCAGGTGCTAGTTACATAAAATCCTACGGAATTGAGTTCTAAACACGATTAATAGATAACTTCAGTGACTTGAAACTTTGGAATTTTTTGTAAGCCTTATTCTTAACAACGCTTCACACACTGTAGTCAAGGGGATTCAGGGCTGGACGGCGGTAAAAAGTGTTTGGGTTAGAAGTTAGCCATATTTTTAGGTTTTTCTTGACAGGGTGCATTGTCCTGTAAATCTAATTGCTTTCTGGGAATGACTTTTTCAGCCATGGTACCATATTACGCTTTAGTAAGCTGATATACACATCAGAGGTAACTTTTTTTTCCCCTTTAATGTAAATTGGTGGACATTTCTCTCAATTAGAAGCGATGATTTCTAGCATCATGATGGACTAAGGATGCTTGGTGTGACACACAGGTAGTGCTCTGTCACCCTTCTTCGCTATGAATTTGTTATTTCGCTTATTGATCACTCAGTTAACACTAAAAAGTTTTGCATCTGAAAAAACTTTGGCTGTTGACGAAGCATGGTTTTTCAGCTGATTTATATGCTTCTTTGATCGCTCTATTCTCATAGTTTTTAGGACTCTTTACATGTTGTAGAATCCCATGAAGTTTTACTGATGATGCTCTAATGTCAAAGCTGAACCACTTCTTTTTGACATGAAGGACACATTTAAAAATCATGTCCTGTTATCACACCAATTGAACACATATCTTTTGCCAGTTCAATATTGATTTCTCTCAAACCACCTTCAATGAAAGCTTCTTTAGAGAATTGGTGAAAAGAGTTTTATAAAGTTTCTTTTGTATAAATTTTCTGATTTAATCAATTAAGAATAAGAATTAATAAACAAACTTTCTTTTAAAGCATTTATTATAACGGTACCGACTGGGGTTTTTTTAGCTGTACTTTTAATAAAAACTTCCGGCATTTTTCCGAAATTGTTTGAAAACGCGAAACTTATAAACTGTTTTTGTTGTTAGATTCACTGCATCCAGTTATATCGTCTAACCGCTTACAATTCTAAATAAAGGGATAGCAAAAAATCATTTTAATTTGCAATCAGCTAAAAAAAAAAACACAAGTATATATGTATATGTATATATATATATATATATATATATATATATATATATATATATATATATATATATATATATATATATATATATATATATATACAAGTATATATATTTGTATATGACAAGAAATTATGCATATTTGTAGTAAGTATCTATACAAATTTTGATTGTGAGCTGCTTGATTTAATATGGTATGATAAAAAAAAAATTAACTTTTTTACTTTTTAAATAAACTATTGACATAAGTGAAAGTTTTATTAGTAAAAAATGAGTGTTCTAGAAAAGTGTTCTCATGATCATTATAACTTTCATAGTTTTTTTATCTTCATTAGTTTAAAAATTATTGTACCATAATCCAAATCATGTATATGTATTAGGACTATGACAAAATGCTCACTTTATGTTGTGGCATTAATTTTAGATTAATTCTTTTATTAAATGAAAAAAATCAGTTGAACAATTTTGTTTTTAACATCTAAATAAAGAGGTGTTGAATAAATAAAAATACTGTGTTGTTCAAAATTCAAGTGTACATTTAGATGCAATGAAGAATGTATGTCTCCAGCCAGAGTTTGATTCCTTCAAGATTTTGTAATTGTTCAAAACTATTTTACATTGTCTCATTTTAAAACCAATTTAAGGTAGCCTTTCAAACCATAACTTTTGAAAATATTGCTTAGCTCAAGTCTAAATGCACGGTTTTAACTTAAGCAGAAAATTAAGTGAACTTGAATGCTGCTTAAATAAAAGTATTCAGTGAGAAGTTTTATTAAATTTGAATTTATGTTTCTATTACAGTTGCGTTTTCTTTCCTGATTTTTTTTTTTAACAGTTTGTTTTGCAGTACTATGGAGTTGTCACAACTTTTATATTTAAACATTAAGATTTATAAGCTCAACTAAACGTTTAGTAAGAGAAGATTTTGTTAATATATATTACTCTTTTAGTAATTGTAAAGAATAATGTCATTAAATTTAAGCACTGAGTTTGAAGCTATAAGACATGACATAAGTACATTGTTTTCTAAGTTTTGTGAAAAGCAAAGTGTGCGTTTTGAAGATTTTAGTTCAACTTGGCGTTCTATGAACTTTACATATGTAATGATGTCAACATTTCGAAGCACCAACAGTGCTCGGATGCGAATTATTGAACGAGTTTTTCGCGCAGCCAGTGAATATTTGTCAACAGACTCTATATTTTTATACCGGGTTGCTACAGTTTATTTACTGTATGCTGTTTACTTTAAACAGTTTTCTGATAAAAAGGTTTCTATAAGAATGACTCCAAAAATGTGGAAAGATATGCTTGAATTTTTGAGAATAGCAATAGAGCATCAACATTATGATGTGGCTTTTGTTGTCAAAAAACTGATTTCTGCAAAAGCATTTATTTTTGTTGCATTTCCAAAGCAACTTATGTTTGGTCGCCTTGAGTTTATGATGGGAGTTCAAAGTGACAATGCAGCAAGACTAACCTTCGAAGTTGATCCATATGTAAAATCATTAGCTGATGGCAAATTTATTGATTTGATTTCAACTACACATGCTGAATATGAAGAGGTGAAGCATAAGTTGCTAAGTGAATCTAAACAGAATGAAAGGAGTTTGCTTTCTAAAAGGTTGTTCTACTCTAACTCTGATTTCCCCAAAGATTTTAAGAAACTACTTGCTAATAAAGAGTCCCTTGAAACTCAAGCTATTGACAAACCTGATGCACTAGAAACAGTGCAGAGACCTTCTTTAACTCCTTTGAATGAATTAGCTTTGGTACAAAAAAATCAAGTTCCAGGAGTGAAACTTCCAGAAAGAGCTAATATCCTTGCAAAAATCAAGGAAAAGTCATGGAAAAGTGATGCCACAAAGAAAAAGTCTAAAAATGATGTGGAAGATATTGATGAAGAAACTGTTTCAATCTCAGATCTATTTTACAAAAGAAGTGCCATGCTCCAGGTATACAAGAAGAACATTGCTAGAAAACATGCCAGTGGTCTAAAATATAAAAAAGGACCTCAAAATCTTAAGTTATTATAATTTTTTTTGAGTTGATTTTGTAATATTTGCATGCATATCCAAGTTGAATGTGTATATATATATATATATATATATATATATATATATATATATATATATATATATATATATATATATATATATATATATATATATATGAATAGATATGGTATAGTTTTATGAGTTTAGTTAACTTTATTTTTAATTCTTCCAGTTAATTGTTATTTTTATTGTTGTTGTTTAAAATCATCAACTTTAAATAATTAAAATGTTATCAGATTGAGACTCTAAATCTATCTTTATATCAGGCCCTTAGTTGATTGTCAACATCTGCTCTTACAAGAATGATTATCATACAATAAAATTTATATATATATATATATATATATATATATATATATATATATATATATATATATATATATATATATATATATATATATGTATTGTTCTCTTCAGGGAAAGTTAAAGTTTTCTAAGTGATAGTTTGTGTTCAAAAACATACTTAGCAATGTAATTGCTACAATTCAGATGTGGTTAAAATACCAGCAAGTTAATGCTAAAATGGCTTCTTTTGACCCAAGAGAAAGTAAGTTGTCATTTTTGGTGAAATCAAAACAAAAAAGTCTTGAAAACTTAATATTCTTTCAAGATTCACTTAGTTGCTTTTTTAAAGATTTTGTTGAAAAGGTCTAGTTAAATAATTGTTAATAAGGTTTTCTGTGTGATTTCCTAATTTTTATTTGATACTTTTTATGAATACTAATAATTTGTTCTGATTTTATACATTTTTTCAGGTACTCTGAAATGATTTTTACTGTGGAAAAATTTCCAAATAAAACCCTTGTTTTAAAAAAGGTTCCTTTAAATCGTGCTATTTTGTGCCAAATTCAAAACCTAGGTATAAATGCATGCATTATGCCTTCAGAGTTTGACCAATGCCTAAGAATGCTGCATTGCATTCAATTAAAGAAAGTATAACCAATAAAGCAAATGTAGAATTAAGTAAAAATATTTTGTTAGTTAAACCCTATTTTGTTATTTAGTGTTCTGATTACTGTGTTACGGTAGTTGTTGTTTTGTTTTGTTTTTTTCTTTTTAACCTTTCAAAAAGAATTGTCAACTGTTCCTGCCTAAACATTCTTCATTGCAATTAAAAATGTTTAGGTACATAAGTATATTATTTGATTTAGTAATGAAAACAAAAGAAGATAATTTGCCAAAGTATCACTTAAAGAGGTTTGAGCCAACTCTACGCACAGCTTTGTCTGTAGTTGTACCATTAAATTTGAATCGTCTGAAGAAACATAAACAGAACATTGAAAAGGTTTATGGCATTTTTCTTTTTAATTAGAATTTTAATGGCAAAGCAAAAAAATTATAGAAAAGTTTATTCACTTATTAAAGTATGTAAAGTAATACTTCAATGTTTTAATGGGGGTTCTAGCCACCATAGTACCTAAATACTATTTTTAACATTTAGTTCAAATATGTTCTTAGTTTTTCCCCAGCATGTTTCTGAAATGAGGCACTATATTTTTATGAGGTCTTTGTTGCTTTAAATATTATTTACTGATCCTAATATAATTGCTCTAATGTTTTCTGTTTTAGATAAGTATATTATTTCATTTTACTGTCAGAGATTTCTTTACATACTGATTTTATAATGTTGCTGTTGTGGAAAAATTATTCTGATATTTTCTGTTATTCTAAGTTATTTCAAGTGATCTAGGCTAAATTTATCTATTGTAATTTGGATGTTTAATTGGTGATAGGGCTTGGGTACCTCATCTGTTGTGGTTGAATGGTTTATGTGAATAATTGATTACAAACTAAGCAATAATGCCCTTTATTTTTTCTCCAATAGTAAGGAGAGATGATTTATCCTGATAATTGCTATTTCTGTTGAATTTATATAATAATTATATTATAAATATATTATATTAATAATGTATTATATTAATATAATTTCTGTTTAGTTAATAATTGGATTTACTGTGAAGAACAAACACATCATTCTTCACCTCCAATCAGCTCTCTTAGGCTCATGGCACATGATGATAAATTTCCATTCCCTATTCCACCATCTCGGAAGATAAAAAGTTAAAATGAAATCTAGATCTAGTGATATTGAAGGCCCTTTCAGAATCAACTGAAAATCAATCAACCTTCACAGGTCTATGCATCATCAGAGTGGCACTTGTTTAACTCCTCAACCAGAGTTTTAAAGGGAATTTTGTTACACAAAGCCACAAGCTGTTAATGGGTATGCAAGATTGATTTAACAAGTAATCTTACTTCTACTGTCTTTGAAATAATCATGCTGGTGACAATTGTTATATGACTCTAAAGTGGCTTTTAAGGATGAACAGTTACCATCATATTTAAATTAACATGCCCTCTATCCCACACACTGCCTGAATTAGAAAAAAACTATAAGT
Source organism: Hydra viridissima (assembly GCF_058129835.1). Taxonomy (NCBI): domain Eukaryota; kingdom Metazoa; phylum Cnidaria; class Hydrozoa; order Anthoathecata; family Hydridae; genus Hydra; species Hydra viridissima. The sequence goes on along the minus strand of NW_028324308.1, from coordinate 730,813 downwards.
ACTTTAAGATGCATCAAGAACTTCTCAACCTTGTTATTAATCCCATTGAGAAGCAACAACCAACGTCAGGCACCAAAAGCACTAAAATCTTGCATGACAGCTTAAAATCTCATGTTACAAAAGTTTTCAGAAAATACCTGAACAACAAGGGTATTGTAGTAATCAACCATCCCCCATACTCACAAGACTTGACAACTTGTAGTATTTGGCTTTTTACCAAAATTAAGCAACATTTGACTGGCAGTAAATATGTCCAAAGCCTATTAAAATAGACTAAAGAGTCAGTTGCCGCAATACCCAAAAAAGAGTGGCTAAAAAACATTTCAGAAGTATCAGGAGTGAGTGCAAGTATGCATAGATAATAAGGGCTAACACTTTGAACATTTAACTAGTTAAAACTTACTGTTATCTGACTCTTGTTGTTTTAACTCATTACCATTATTACTTTTGGATATCCCTAAGTATTATCGCCTACTGAATGTCTGCTAGGTTAATGCAAAAAAAAGTTAACTTTAGTAGTTCTTGTGTTTTATTCTTCTAGTAAATAAACAAATAGTTGTGTATAGTTTTCAGTTTATTTGGATAGTGGTAAAGAGTTAACACTTCATATCATAAAAAAAAATGACAAAAGAGGCTCAAATTTTTACTCAGTTTGCTAACAAAAAATTAATGATGATCAGCTTGTGGTGATTAATGAAGCCTCAAGAACTGCACTTGATTGACATGGGTCATATTCCTCATCATGGAGTTCATCTCTAGCTCTTGAGGTTATGCAATGTACCAGATAGATGACCAAGCCATTTATTTTATATAAAATTTCTTCTCAATCCTACGTTCATATGACCAAGCATGAAATAAATGTTTCTTTAATATTTTTATGTTTTATTTATCTCCGTTTTTTGTTTATCAATACTCTTTGTAATCCATTTAACTGCCAATAAATGATTTCATGTGCTTTAAATGATTAGTAGAATTCAAGGCAATTAATGTTAGCGTTGAAAATTTAGCAATAAAGTCTCTGTCTCATCATGTGGTATCTCAGTAAGGAAAGATTGTCTTTAGTTTTAATAATTGTGTTAATCAAAAGCTAAAAGCTAAAAAAAGCTAAAGGTAAACATAATAAAAACATGGGAGCTGCTTCAGAACAAAATTTGATTATCAGAGCTTTTGTTAACTCAACCACCATGTTTTGAAATTGCTTGTGCAGTGTTGTTAACTTGCAATTGTAGTGGTATGGCCTTGGCTTCAATTTTTGTTGTGCCAGTACAAATGACTGGCTTTGGCTGTCCATCATGTGAAACAGGGATTATGTGCATCATGAAGAATGGGATAAGAAAGTGAGTTTTTTCTAGGTTCTATGTTCCAAGAATTTTTTACATTTGAACTTAATTTAAGTACCATTATTACCCTCTGGCTCATATAAAGCTCCAGAAAGCTCTTGAAATTTTCACAGACTCTGTTTTTGATTGTCATTAATTGGTATTACAATTAATCTCCACTAGACCACTTTATAAGATTTTGGCATTTCCGACAAAGAAATAATGCTTTTTCATCCTTTTCAATCTGATACCTATGTTAAGCACAGAGCTGAATGACTGTTTTTCTTGGTTGTTTGGTTTCTTGTCCTCACATCGACCAACTGCAGCTTTTATAAACATCTCTGCTATACCAAAAGTGTTGTTTGCGTTATGCACTATATTCTATATATTATAAAAGCTTTATTTAGTTAACCATCCAATTCACTGATCATTTTATGTTGGTGGTTACTACTCAGTGTATGAATGATGTCCACACAAGTTGGAAAAGCTGGAGAAAAGAGTTTTTATTTTCAGCTGGAAAAAAAATTTTTCAATGATGCAGATTTGTTGTAACTGGCTATTTTTGACAGTTACTATGCTTGGGTAAAGATATGAAAAGTGTGGCACATGATTAAGATTGGTAAAAAGATCAGGGTTTTTGTCAAAAACAAAGTAAAAAGTGATAATGTGATAAATTAATAATTTCTTCTTTTTAAATAATGGCAAACATAGAGTCTTGTCGTAATTGCAAGCTTAGCTTAAATTGTAAAATATTTTTAGGTTTGAAAAGTTTTGGTAAAGAGTAGCAAAGTTTTTTTACAGTTTTTTCTAATTTAAGCATATTTTATAGTTCTTTCAAATGACTAATGGGTCATTTCATGTTTCAATCATGTCTCAAAATTAACTGATCTTTACATTATTTAAAGTTTTATTTTACATATATAAAACATAATTGCAAAATTTTGGCGGTTTTGTTTTATGTCACAATCTTCTTGTTATTTATACCTCAAATGTTTTTGAGGTATAAATAATAAGAAATTTTGATTTAGAACTTGTTTTTACATGTTTCCAGGTATTTCACCTTAAAATTTGTGCATTAAAAATTCCAAATTGTTTTTGAAAGAATATTTTGATCAAACATTAAAGAGATAAAAGCAAGAACACAATTTCTTTGACTAGACCTAAGATAGAGTATTATTATACAAGCAACACTCTCCCTAATATGTACTATTATGCAACTAAGATAGAGTAATATTATACAACCTTCATTTTTGCTCCAAAAAATCCATAATTTTTAAGCTAATAGTTAAAAATGTAAATTGGATAAACAAGTCTTTAGAGCATCATCATTGAATCCCTTGAGTAAGAGTATGTGTTCCTTGAGTAAAAACATTCTCAAGGTGTTCAAGTCAAAGTTTCTCTTCCCCAATGTTGCATGAATGTTGAATCAGTAAAATTTTAGCTGTAAAAGTATGCTGAATCAGTAAAATTTTAACTTCAAATATCTCAAGAGCTGTTGCATGTATTTATTTTTTAAATTTTTGCAATAATGTTTTATTTATTACAATTAAGGTAAAAATCAACTAATTTTGAGGTGTAAGAGTGACATGGAACATCGTGATGTTTGAAAAGCAGCCCAAAGTTTGTACTTTATTTGATATTGCTGGTTAAAAACTGAAAAACCAAACTCTGTTAATTTAAAAATTGGATGTAAACATGCTGTGTACATTTTGTGTTAGATAATGGGAATCTGTTTATGTTATTAGTCAGTAGTGTGGATAGGACATAGTGTGTAAAGGATGTAGGTAGGTTGCATATTTTTCCCTATCTAAACTACTCACATAAGCAGAGTGAACATGAACCAGGACTCTCATGTAATTAGTCCATCATTAAATGGTGGGTTTTTTTTTAAGTATCTAAAGTTTATAGAAATTTGTGGTCAAGTTTTTTCTGACCAGCAGAGTACTCTTTTTTAGTTGATAAATCAGGAAAGTGCCTCCCTTTTTGTCTAAATAAGATTAATAAACCTTTAGGGTGATTAAAAATTAATTATAATTAAATTAGGGTTGGTGTACCTAATGTGCCCTAACCTTCCAAACTTCCAAATATCCTATTAATACTTTTACCCTATGTAATGCATACTTACGAATTAGAAAATAATCAACATGAATTAAGTGTTTGTGTAAAAGTTGTAAAAGTTTCTATGTATGAAACTTTAAATTCAGTTTCTTTTTCTGTTTAGCTTGTTTATGATAAAAATTGGAAAGAGTTAAATAAAGAACAGATAAATGCATCAAGAACTGTGCAAGTAAGAATGTTGTTTCAAAGCCTTAAAATGAAATTACCATGTTTACCATGTATAAGTTGAGACTTAAAATTATTTGAAAAAGTAAAAAAATTGTTCCTTGAAAAATTAGGAAGACAAAAGTATTAATCTATGGAAAATACACCAAACCTATACATTTTTTGTAAAACATTTAACTAGTATTTCCAGTTAAAACTAGGAAGTCTCATTAAAAAATGAGGCGACTTATACATCAGTATAAATGGTAAATAAGAGTTTAGTAAAAGTTGCTTTTACATGTCTGAAGTTAACATTGTTTTTAGTTGTGCAAAGCAAAGCGTTTAAGTTCAGTCTTTTATTTTTTAATTTTGTCTTTAACATTTTAATATGGTGAATTCGTCATTTAATCTTTTAAATTTGTCATTTAATCTTTTATAAGTCAATCATTTTTTCTTAAAAGAACAAATTGTTCAGTGTATCTGCAAGATTCATTCTAAATTAAAAAGTTACTTGTTTCTTGAAATGAGTTTATTTTTCACAGATTCGCTTTCTCTGCTAATCTTTGATAATTCAACAAAAGTTTGTCCCCATCACAAAATGTTTTCCAAAATGATTTAATTAAAAGTATTCTTTGAAATTTTTCTAGCAACTTCAGGCAACAATACGTGATATGGAAAAAATTAAAGATCAAATTCTATATGAAGATGTTGCTGAATTTCAGAGACGCGTTGCTCCAATGCAAAACGAGACTGCAGCTGCTATAAAAGAGTTTGCTGATGTTCAGCATATTTTAATCAAGGAAGTAGAGCAGTCTATTTTGCAGAATAAAGGTTTTTATTGTTTGTGTTGTATAAAAAAAATTAATTGACACTTTGATGTATGACATGTTGCTGCACTGACCTGAATGTTATTTGTTATATTTATTGTATGTTATTTACTATTATTTACTGAGTTTTAACTTAAATTGAATTTTTGTTTTTACTTATGGATAACAATTATATGAATGTAATTATTTAAGGGTTAGGTTCTCAAGATCCCAAACAAATTGATGAAAGTCAATTGCTTTATGATATCCCATTGCTTGAAAGCAATCTGTTTAAGGAACAATTACTGGCTGACCATGTTAAAGACCTTTATTTACATGACTCTTACCAGATGCAAGTTATCAGCAGTGATCAGCAGATCGAAGAGATCAGTGCTTGTCATTCATGGGATGAATTAAGGGAGGTTAGAGCCTATTTTTAATGTTTTAAAAAATGTTTAGTTGTAAACATCCAAATAAAAAAAATTTATATATATATAATTACATTTATTTTTATATAATTACATTTATTTTTTTGGAAATGATTTCCCTAAAAATAAATTTAGAAAAACCTTTACTTTATAAATTTTTAAAAGCACAAACGTTTTCTCAATTCACTTAACAGTGAATATTTCTTTAGGTAAGGTATATATATAAATATGAATGGTGTTCATATCTTTTTCTGTTAGAGTTTGGTTGACTTGAACTCACTTGTCCACGACTTTGCAACAATTGTTCATGTGAGTTCTTAAACAGTATTCGCTTTATTTGATTTTCTGTAGGTAATTTTTTTTATTTTAAAGTAAATTCAAAATTGCTATAACAAATAATTGTACTCTAGAAGATAATCTCAGGTTTTTACTTGAGTTCTATCGTTAGAGTTTTTATCAAGATTTTTTAGCATAAGAAATTGCTCAGTTTATATGTGTGATCCTGCAGTTCATAATATACATGTGACCATAGTTCATAACGATGTGATCATTAAATTATAGCTGACAAAAAGTATAAATTTTTTTTTTTTTTTTTTTTTTTTTTTTTTTTTAAGGGAGGGGGAGGGAGCTTTTTTACATTTATAGAGTTATTTAAATGACTCTAATACTTTTTTGTTGGGCACCCTTTAAATCAGGATTAGGCTGACATGTGAAGTCGAGTCCAAAAAAAAGGAGAATGCAGTTGAGTTCATTTCGTGTTTTCTAAGTTTTTAGCAGATTTTGTTTTTGTTTTTTTTTTTTCCTCTTTCTTTTAAATGACCACAAGCGGTTTTCTCTCCGACCAATTAACTTTGTAGCTGTAATGAATAATCTTTTGTGATGATCCTGGCCACGATGTTGTCTTTCTTTCTTTTTTTTTTTTTTCTTTTTTTTATTTTTATTATTATTATTATTATTATTATTATTATTATTATTATTATTATTATTATTATTATTATTATTATTAATATTATTATTATTAATATTATTATTATTAATATTATTATTATTATGCTTTTATATTATTATTATGCTTTTATATCAGTTTGTCAAACTATATAAACTTTGTCTATTTATCAAAAAGTTTTGCACATAAATCGTTCTATTTTTTTCTATTTTATTTGTGTTCCAATTTTTATGCTATATAGGGTAAACAATGTCTAATTCTATGAAGAAAAAAGTGGAACATTTGACATAAAAAAGTGGAACGTGCGTTTAACAATTGTTAATTAGTAACATAATTAATATAAGTATCAGCAATATGTTGATAGCATCACGTGTAGTGTAAAAAGAAAGCAAATAAAAAATTTATCAGTTTTTTATCTAAAATTGAAGTTAGTGAAAGTTATTGCTAAATTTAAGTTGTAATTGGTCTCAAAGAAAAAATTCAATTCGCTTTAACATAAACATAGAATGGAAGGAAATTTTTAAAAAATTTGTTATTTTCCCATTTCCGCATACTGGTATCGGACCGAAAAAGGTCTTCTACTGATTTTATTGCCCACTATATTGCTATGTTGCTATGCACGGTATTTACAAGTGTTCTCAGATGCAAGTTCAATGTAAATGCAATATTTCTTTATGCAAAAATGTTATAAATGTCATCTGTTCTCATTTGATTTGTATTTAAGTCATATTTTAATGCTTTGATAACAGAGTCAGCAGGAGGCAGTGGACAGGATAGAGGATAACATTGAACATGCGTCGGAGAATGTTCATTCTGCTGCTACATTTCTTGCACAAGTAAGGTTTTTTTTTCATTTTAGACAAATATTTAAATATTTGTCTTTAAGGTGTTTAAAAAGCGCTTTATTTAAAAAACCTACGATTATTGAATTGAAAGCTTTTTAAAATGATTTTTCAATATTTAATGTTCTTTTGTTTTAGGCGAGTAAGTATAAGGCTGCCGCTATACCGGTCGCCGGTGCTGTCATAGGTGGTCTAATTGCAGGTCCGATTGGTCTTTTGGCAGGATTCAAGCTTGCGGGTGTGGCGACTGCTGTTGGTGGTGGGCTTGCAGGGTATCAGGGAGGGAAATACTTGAAAAAAAGACATGATGAACGTGTTGAGCTTGAATTAGAAAATCTGAGTAAAAGAAGAAACTCTCTCGTGAGAAATTCACTCAGTGAGAAACTTAGCTGAAAAACATTGAAATCTTCTCTTTAAAATCGAAAATTTTGCGTAGATAGCTGTTCTCTTTTTTTTTGATAATTCCTGTGATTTTTTTTTTTTTTTTTTTTCTAACTATTCGATTTGATTTGCCGCAGATTTTTTTTCAATTATATTTATCGAAAAGCTGGAATTTAGTTTATGACGTCATGGATACTGTTATTTAATGTACATATTTCCGTGTACTTCATATTTCAACTTATAAATTTTTCTTAAAAAAAAAGAAATTTGTCTGGAATTGTAAAAATGTTGAACTTTTACGAATGTTGTTTTCAGTTCGTAAAAAATAGCTGATGGATATTTATGGCTTTGATGTATACTACCGTGACCCTTTGAATCGGGCCCATTTCCTTCAACGGAAAGCCGAAGCGTGTTTAAACTGTGAACAGTATGACGAAGCTATTTCATTACACAAACAAGCAGCTGAGGATTTGCAAATTTTGTTACAGAATTTGCAGAAAGGCGTCCCTAGTGCAAATGCTGTGTTGTCACTTCAGCTTCAAATTGAGGAAAACTATAAACAAGAAGCACTTATTGGTTTGCGAAAGAAACAAAACAACGAGTCAAAACTAAGGCGGAAAAATTGGTTAAAGTATGATAAAGAGCCATTCCAAGATATAACTTACTCAAATTCCTCGATCGAAAGCTACGACAGTTCTGATTACATATCAACGAGTACTTATACAAATGACGGGAATTCTGAATACCGAAGAAAAGACGATGTTAATAAGCGGGACGATGTCATCAGCAAAATGGTTGTTCTGATAAAACAGCAACAAATGGAAATTTTATCTCTTTCGAAGATTTTACAAGAGAAAGACAAAGAAAATCTAAAATTGAAAGAAAAAATCTGTATTTTGGAAAAACACATCCTTGTTATGGATACTACTTCTTTCTAATCATCTTTATCCTTGATTATCTTTCCGAAGTTTTAAAAGTTTTTAAGGATTTTAGTTGTGTCACTCGCATGACCAAATGTCCTGCTTTATATTTGCTTAATCAACAGAAGAAAGATATCTTGTGAATTACCGCACGGCGAAGTCAACGACAAAGCTTACGAAAGGTTTCTCTTCGAATATATGTTTGTGTAATCTTTTATTCATAAATTTTATAGTTTTTGAAATCAGAAACACTTGCATGTCAACCTATTTAAGTAATAAATGTAAATATGCGCCAACTTTTAGTTGCGTTGATTGTAAGATTTTAATTGAAAATATTGTCATTAATAAGGAAATATTTTCATTTTATAATAACGAATTAAACGTATATTATTAGATATAATATTATTAAATATAATATAATGTTATGATTAATAGTATTATTAAATATAGAAAAATCCAAGAAATCCAAAAAAAACTTGTGTTTGGTTTTAAAAAAAAAATTACGAAAACATATTTATTTTATCTTTTGATATATTAGATATTCAATAATACAAGACATTAAAAACTGGATACTATAATAAGAAGGAGAAATGGAAAATACCTATAAACTGGCATTTCACAAGTTATGCTTCATATAGTAACATACACAAATATTGCTGATATTTTTAAAGCAAAATGTTTTAATAACTAGTTAACATAATTTTATTGAACTCGTGGTTAACACATGGCTATAAAGAAACCTGTGAGATATCTGTGAGATACATAGAATTTTTGAGATACATATAATACAGGGATGTCCAACCTTTTTACAGTAAGGGCCATTAATTCGTTTCAAAATCAACTTGAGGGCCACAAACATAAAATACCCAAAATATATTATTAAATTTGAAGTTTTTATTTAAATTTAAATAAACAGTTACACTCATAGTTAAGGTTCAAAGTGAAGTTATACAAAAGTTCGATCAATGTGAAACTTAACACTGTTTTTTTTTGCATGAATGATCTGTCTGCTTTTATATTTGATGATGCAATTCGAAGGGTATTAGTAAGGTGTTCATCTGTCAATCTATTTCTCTGTTCTGTTTTTACATGCTTCATTTTTGAGAATAACTGTTCGCAGTTGTATGTGCTTCCAAAAAGTGAAAAATATTTAATAGCATGTCTGCACAAATGAGGAAAAACTTCAATGCTCATGTATTTTTTATAAAATTCTAACAATTCTACTTCTTTGTAGGCTTCTTTAAGATCTTTATTGTTTTGCAATTCTATTAATTCCATTTGAAATTCATTTCTGTCTCAGCTTTGATGGAAAATGGATGCGCAAATAAGTCTAACTCATTTTTTTCCTTTTTAAAATCACAGAATCTTGTGTCAAATTTATCAATTAATTTTAAAATAAGAGTACAATATCTTTCAGAGTCAATTGTAATAATATTTCTTTCTGATAATGCCTTGAAATGGACAAGTACTTTAGAACTTAATTGTTGTTTCAGAAGTTTTAATTTTAAAACAAATGTTTCTACATTTTCAAACAATTTACTAATAAGTTGATCTTTACCCTGCAACTTAAGATTTAATTCCATTAACATCTGAGTCATGTCAATCAAAAATGCCAAATCATTCAGACAGTCAATATTTTCAAGCAAGCTTGTGTCTTTCCCTTTAATTTTTAGAAACAGCACTAAAGAGTTTGGATACTATTTCAGGTAATAGTATCCAAACTCTTTTCAGAGTAGCAGCTCGACTAAGCCATCTAACCTGGCTGAAATAAATTAGATCTTCAGCCTCACTACCACAACCTTCAAGTAATTGTTTGAAATGTCTGTGATTAAGGCCACGACTTCTTATAAAGTTAACAGTATGAATAACAAGTTCCATAACATTCTTCATCTCCAATACTTTTGCACATAACTGCTCTTGGTGTATAATGCAGTGATATGAAATAATTTCATAATTAATGGATTTCTTAAGTAATGCAATAAATCCAATATTTTTTCCTGTTAGTGCACTTGCTCCATCTGTAGTGACACCACAGAGTTTCTTTTCTGGTAATTCAAATTTCACTGATGTTTTTTTCACTTCAGAGAGAATATCTTCTCCTCTTGTTGTGTCCTTCATATGATTAATATCTAACAGTTCTTCAATTACTTCAAAGTTACTAGTTATACCTCTAATAAAAATGGCTAGCTGAGCAGTATCACCTCTGTCTGTTGATTCATCCAGTGCCAGACTATAGGCTTCACATTTATTTAATTTTTCTTTTAATAATAATTCAATATTTTTTGATAGATCTTCAACTCTTCTAGCAATAGTCTGGTGCGAGAAGCTAAGATCTCCAACAGTAGGTGTTTTTTCAGGACATATCTCTTTACAAAATATTTTTAAACAGTTTTTTAATAAATCTCCAGTACAAAAAGGTTTACCACTTTTTGCAATAGCTTCTGCCATAAAAAACTTATTTTGGTAGCACTGTAAGAGCTAATCACTTTAGTTTTCATCACTGATTGTTGTGCAAGAAAAGTTTTCTTCAACAATTCAATCTTATCAATTCGAAATTGGCCTTTAAATTTGTCATAACTTACAGCATGTTTTGTAGTGTAGTGCCTGTTCACATTATAACTTTTACACACGGCAATTTTCTCCAAACAAATTAGACATATAATAGAATTACTTTGTTCATGTAACAAAATAGTCAGTTGTCCAAGAAGGATTAAATACACGACCCCAATGACCGCTTTCAGTATCACATCTACGTCTTTTAGCTGAAGCCATCTTTATTAAATATATAAAAATAATGTTTTTTATTTAGCGCGCGTTTTATTATTTCAAATGCGGATTTATATAGCGAAAGTATAATCGAAATCGAAAGTATAATTCGAATTATAAATATATAAATAATATGCTGTTGCTGTAGAACTTATTTTATTATTGTTATTTGAAATTTTTATTAAAATAAAAATTCAAAATTAATGGACCGTGATATGCGGGCCATCCCATAGGCTGACGAGGGCCACCTTCTGGCCCGCGGGCCACGCGTTGGACAACCCTGATATAATATGTGAGATACATAGAATTTATAATGTAGAGAAATATAAAGAAACTATAAAGAGCTATAAAGAAACCTGTGAGATATCTCTACTTTATAGTTATGACAATCACGCGATGAAAGTAAATAAAAAGTGTCAAGGAAATAATCAAGAAAAGATGATAAAACTAACGTGACGTAATATGTAAAAAAATAACGTGACGTAATATGTAAAAAACTAACGTGACGTAATATGTAAAAAAAATACCATAGAATTTAGGGGAAGATGGCACATTGAATAACAAAAAAAATTTTAATTGAGATATCTATTTTCTATTAGCATTTTTAAGATGAAATTTAGAGATATATTCAATTTAAACAGATTTTACTGAAGTTTGAATGCAAAAGATTTTGGTCAACAGGCTTCATCATAATTTTAGAACATGTAAAAATGACTGTTGATGATATAGTGTTTTCTTAGTCAACGTAATGCTATACGCTACTCATGCGCTGTTGTTAAGTTTTTAAAATGGTCCATACATAATCCTGTCAAGAGACTGTTGTTCATTAACTTCAACCTTCGGATGAAAATGTTAAAATCATCGTTTTAAACAATATCCACAGAATCTGTTTATAAATGACGTCATAAATGCTTAAAATTAGCAGTACTAGCTCATCCTTTGCACATTTGATTTGCGGAATGCTTCAGGTGCAGTTCAAAGTTTTTGGCTGGTACCTGTTGAATAAGCGACATATGAAGTTCCTTTATTTTTTATCATCGTTTTTTTTTAAATAAACTCGTGGTTTGAACACCGATGGCAAAAAGCATGGACGTATAAGAGATGGACGTGCAGCTCATTGTTTTACATCAAAGAGGCCGCAGAAATCAGCGAGTCATACGAGTTTCCGACAAACTCTAAATTTTCACCCGTCAACAAAAAAAACTACTAAAATGGCTGGCCACAGGTTTAAAATAGAAACTCTGATCACGTGGTATTAGTTTAAAATATTACACTAAAGGGTGGTTAAATTTTAAGGGCCGATGTTAAATTTGAATAAAGCACAAATTATTAAGGAATTTATTGTAACATCTTTTTATTATGATAATATGGTATGATTCAATTATGTATGGAATAAAATATCGGCCAAATGGGCGCCGCGACCTCGGCGGCACACCTCCATCCGATGGTGCAAATTTTTGATGACGCTGAGGCATAATTGAGGTTCTATGCCGTTAATACATGAATTGTTGCTGGCTTATCAACGTACACCTTTTCTTTAAAATACCCCCAAAGAAAGAAGTCCAACGGTGTCAAATCACATGATCTTGGCGGCCAATTGACATCGCCAGCATGTGAGATAACACGGCCATTGAATTTTTCGCGCAAAAGAGCCTTTGTTTTGTTAGCTGTGTGGCAAGTGCCACCGTCCTGTTGAAACCACATATCCTCCACATCCATATGGTCCAATTCGGGCCATAAAAAGTTCGTTATCATCTCACGATAGCGAACACCATTCACAGTAACTGCCAGACCGGCATCATTTTGGAAAAAATATGGTCCGATGATGCCGCCAGCCCATAAACCACACCAAACAGTCACTCTTTGTGGGTGCATTGGTTTTTCGACAATCACTCTCGGATTAACATTCGCCCAAATGCGGCAATTCTGCTTGTTGACGAAGCCACTAAGGTGAAAATGGGCCTCATCACTGAAGATGATTTTCGTCGGAAATTGATCATCGATGGTTGCCTTTTCTTGCCACCATTCTGACCATTGACGACGTTTGAGATGGTCAGTGGGCTTTAGTTCTTGGGTCAACTGCACTTTGTAAGCGTGTAAATGCAAGTCTTTATGCATAATGTTCATCATCGACGAGCGTGAGAGGTGTAATTGTTGGCTACGATGACGAGTTGATGTGGACGGCTCTTCAGCCACACTGTCGCGAACAGTAGCGATATTTTTGGCAGTGCGAGCTGTACGAGCATGCGCTGATCTTTTCACATCTCCTACAGACCCGGTTTGCTCAAATTTATGCACGATTTTTCCGATTGTACGCACATTTGGACGATTAAATTGACCGAAAAACTCACGAAGTGCACGATATGCATTTTGATTTGAATGCCCATTTTCATAATAGGCCTGAACAACTTTAACGCGTTGCTCGATTGTGTAACTTTCCATGGTTCAAATTGAGTCAGTCTGAAATTGAGAAATGACACATTAAATACAGAAAAATAATTTACGTTTAGGTTTGGTTCACATTCAACATCGGCCCTTAAAATTTAACCACCCTTTATTTGTTTAATAAGGCTGTTCATGATAAATTAACTACTTCATGAGTTTACAAATTACTAAACAAATTACATCAAGGTAAAAGAAATTAGTTGTCGGCACGAACAGATTTTATAATTTTTTCAAGACGAACATTTGTAAATTTTTAAAACTTTTTTCGTGTAAACAAAGCCCGTCAATGATAAAATAGATCTGTAAGGATAATTTTAAAATAACTAAAATAAGTATAGCGAAATATGAAAAAGCTTTAATAAAATTTTTTTTCAAGATCTGGTTTCATTCAATTCGTTGGTCCTCTATTCACCAGCCTTAGTTTTGTGTATTTTTTTAATATTTTTTCCGATATGTCGCCATTTTTTGCCTCGACTACTCTGTAAGCTCCATAATATATATTCCACTATGCATTATTTTTTAGTAGGTGTATTTTCTAATAGGCTTTTTTATAATTCATTTGATAATGCAAAGCCTTTTAAAAAGTTATTCAAATTTAAAATTATGTTATAAAATGCGGCCTGATATTTCATGTTTTTGTTTTTCATATTTCATATATTATTTCATTTATCATAAAAAGCACATAATAACCCATTTGTTTTTGTCAAATAAAAATTGGTTTGTATATAGCTGGTAAATCATGTTATGTTAATATTAAATACTTAGTTATTCTTGCGGTTTGCCATAAATTGGCTTTTGCTGAATTCATTAAAACTGTGACAAATTGTTTCTTTCTTTATTGTATTTATATTTATTTCATGTATAAGTTATTTATCTTAAAACGGAAAAAAAAATACTACAATTTAGTCACTGTGTATTAAGGTATGCAGTGATTACTTGTGGTGTGTAGAACTCGAGGTTTTGATGCATTCCTCGGGTCTTTTTCCGCCCTTCTTTCTATGAAATACATTAACTGAGTTTCATTCTTCGATTTTTACCCAGGGTGGAGAGCTCGAAAGGGCTTACTACCCATTAAAAAAAAAAAAAAAAAAATTTGTTCTAAACTGTATATATTTTTGTTTTTAAACATAAAAATAGAAAATTCTTTAATATTCATAAACAAGAACTCTACAGCAATATAGTAGATGGAGTAGTTCCCTGGACATGAAACCATTTTGCTTTAGGTAGGTACGTGTGTAAAAATTTCAAACCATTTATTTATTCAAGTTTTATATATGGTTCGAAAGAGCTCTGAATTTGTAATAAAATGGTGAAAACTTTATGAAAAAAGAATCATTACAAAAAAAGTTATGCTCATTTAAGTAAAATTATTTTTATGAAGCATTGCTTAAGAAAAATGCAACTTTCGTATAAAACTCGCGTTCGGCTAACGGCAGCTTTGTAATAGAATCATTGTTAATTTGCGCATGATTTTGCATACTCAAATGTGCAAAACGATTAAAAAACGTAACTAAAAAAGTTTCGAATTAAAGAAACATATATATATATATATATATATATATATATATATATATATATATATATATATATATATATATATATATATATATATATATATATATATATTGAAAGCCTCAGCGTTTTCGCCTTATTTTTATCGTTACTAATGAATTTCAATGAAATGTAAATATATAAATAACAGTTCTAATAAAATATATCATTATAATGAATAAAAAAAACAAATATACTGAATTCTCTACTGTCAAAAACCGCCCCTCCCCATAACATATGTAACGGAAGTGGAAATACATACCTCCACTGCGTGGAACAATAGGGTATGTGGTCATGAATATTTTTTAATAAAATTTGGCAGGGACATAGAAAATAGATCTATACAGTTGCCTGTAAAATTTCAAATTGTACCAACATGCCTTCAATATTAATGCACCTCCGGAACAGAAACGAAATTTTAAAACCGAATGAAAATCACTGGTAACTGTAAAAAAAACAACAGAATTTATAACAAAAAGTAACAGTAACAATAGCAGAAACAGTTTTATAAAGTGTAACAGTCACAGTAACGCTAAAAGAGGTGGAAATGGTACCTCCACTGGGTCGAAAAATATGGTATGTGGTCATGAATATTTTTTAATGAAATTTGGCAGGCACATAGAAAATAGATCTATACAGTTGACTGGAAAATTTCAAATATGTACCAACATGCCTTCAATATCAATGCAGTGCCAGAACAGGAACACAATTTTAAATAGCAATAAAAAAAACTGAAAAATTTATTACACGTAAAAAAAAACCATAATTTATTCAACATAAAACATTCTACTTTTTTAATAAAGTCTAAGCTGATATAAAATTCTAAAAAAAAAGACAAATAAATACATCATTACCACACCGACTTCGAGCACGCTGTGAAAAAAAAGGTCACAGTTTTTGTTTTTAAAATCGGTGCCGTAAAAACTCAGATACGCACGTACCTACTTAAGGTGGCTACAAAACTAGTTGATATTTTGTATTATTTACTATATCTCTAGTTATACATGTACTAAAGTAATTAAGTAAATGATCTTGATTTTTTTATTATCATCAGCGTTATTTCTTAAAGTATTAAGAATGTCTAGCTATATAAAATTAAGCTTCAAATTTGGTTCTATTGCTGTTATCTTGAATAACTAATAGGAAGTTGATGTGACTGGTTAGACGAGACCAAAAATTTTCAACGAATCCAACATACTTTAATGCAATTTAATTTCTATTCTTTAAAACAAAAGATTTTTAACAATACGCAACGAGCATGGTTCACAAAAAAACAATATCGCTGCACATCCATCACTTATACGTCCATGCAAAAAGTTACCCAATTGCATTAGTTACACAGCATATCGTAGCAATAGTGCCACATTTTGCTGATGTTATTTGACCAACCCGTTTGTGCCTTGTTGTTACACCTGTTGTTATTCACAATTTACAGTTGATGAGGATGGAAATTGATATGCTTTAATACAGCGCTGGAAGTAATACTAAATACACTATAGTAGCGTTCATGTTTTTTTAATGCATTACACTTTGGTTTAAAATATCATTCTGTACAGTTTTGTTTGTGTTGATACTGATATGTAATGTGTTTTACATTTGTTCAGTTCATTATTTACAATTAAAGTAAAAATATTTATTTTGAAGTTGGCAAAAAAAAAAAAAAAACTCAAAAAAATCAAATAAATTCCAGTCATACAAAATTTCTTTAAATTTTGTTTGGTCGGGAATCCATTAATCTAAGGAAAGTAATGTGGAGATGTTAGTACGTATAAACAAAAATTCGAAACAACGGTTCTAACTTTGGTTAATAATGGGACAAATACACATTGGCCTTCGGCTGAGTTTTTAGTAACTCATTATCTCAAAAAGAGTGGAAAATTATATTGATAGATTTCAAGACGACAGGGCGCCCTTTTGGAATGGTTCAGTACGTTTTTAAGCCACAAAAAAGTGGTTGAAACTAGAGAAGAGCAATTTATCGAGAAGATAAATTGATTGATGGTGCTAAAACGGAATTGTTTATGGAATTGTGCCTTTGTTAAAAAACCACATGTTAATGGCAGAGAATGGCCTGTACTATCTTCAGATTTAAATTTGATAAAAAATTTATGAATAGTCGCAAAAAATATGAGATAGTGAACAAAAGCCTCGGAGCAAAAGAGATCGGTGGGAGGTTAAAAAAATAGCGTTGTATGTTATTCCAGAAGTTGGGACTGGACAAGATAGCGAAAGACCTTTCTGTGAATTACTGTCAGCTATGGAGGAAGAGTTTCCAAACAAAAGCATGGACATAGCAGCATAAAAACTGAAATATTATTACGATTCAAAGTTCAGAAGATAATTCTTAAGAGGTTGATCAGCAAGTATAAAACAGTAAATTAGAGGGATAAATTTGGGGACACAGTCTATTGTAATACAACAATAGTGATATATAATCCAAACCATGACAACTGCAAATAGAAGGTGGATCAGGACAATTCCAGACAAACCGAATGGCGGAGTATGTTTTTGAATGAGCTGTCTTCACCTTGTGGACCTAACAATGATAATCATCCTTCACCTTTAATTAGAGTATTCCAATTATACTTGGACTCCTTCGTACTTTATAAGGATTGTTCTACTGATAGTTCAATCTCCTTCAAATCTTATGCGGGAAGGAAGGGGAGGGATGGGCAAAATAGAAACATTAATTAAGCAAAAGCGTTGAAGCATGATATGAAGGTATGCGCGTCTACACATTAACAAAAAGCTGCCTGTAATTTCCGTAGGTAAAAGATTAAAATAAAAGTCTTTCTGGAAATCAATAAATCTGGAAATTTCTACATAGGCGCTTTTGTTTACAATTGACATATATTTCCTTGAAAACTAAAGAATTTAGCAGTTGCTATTTTCAAAATAAATGAAATGATGCTTTTAATCAATACCGGGTACAAAACTTTTTTTGCGCATTACTAAATTTAACAACAAAGTTTTATTCAAGTGTTCACTTTAATGTTTGTCTGATTGCTTTTCTTACTTTTTTTTTTTTTTTTTACTTATTAGAAGAAACAAATACTTTTTTAAAGAAGGTGATTTTTATCTTTTAGTTTCATTTCATTTTATTTAATGAAAACTCTCCCTTCAAAGTTTTTAAATGTTTTTTATGTTGACATAAGTTATAAAGTGAGAACCCAAGCTACTTATATCCTCTAAATTGATTCTTCATTTAAAACAGAATCTTTTTGAGCGTAATCATACTGATTTAGTGCCTCCAAGTATTATCAAGATCATTTTTCACAGGTAGCACAATTAGTGTAGTCAATTCCAGCAACAACCACATCATCAGGACGATCATCTTAAAAAGCCTGCGACTCCATTTTTTCTTTTTTCGGAAATTATTTTTATGATTTACTCAAAAATTTCAGAATTATGATTATTATCATAATTGTTGTATATTGATCTTTTAATTTTGTTCAAATAAACAAGTTTTTTTTACCTCCAAATACAGTAGTATCTCTTTTACAAAAAAAAGTTTGTGCCAGCTTCAATACAGTCTCCAAGTATCTAGCAGTTTTATTGTCAGGTATCTAGTATCTAGCAGTTTTATTGTCCTAAACAGTCTTCAAGTATCTAGCAGTTTTATTGTCAGGTATCTAGTATCTAGCAGTTTTATTGTCCAAGTATCTAGCAGTTTTATTGTCTTAAACAGTCTCCAAGTATCTAGAGTTTTATTGTCAGTATCAGCTGGTAGCACTTCCAATGCATTAAAATGCAGTATTTTTCCCTGGTCCAATTTCAAGAAGTTTTGAAATTGTTTTGAAATACAACGTGTTTGTTTATCCAAAATTAAAACTATTTTTTTTCCAAAATCATTAAGAAAAACAGCGTCGAAGATGGCTCCTTCGTAAAGTGGTAATTTTTTTTCCAGTTGACAGAAGTTTGATAATTCGTTTTATTGTTATCATCATCAACTTCTTTATGTCTTCTTCTATGTTGTTATTACAAAAATTCTTCTACTAGATTATTTTATTATTAATGAATTTATTATTATTAAGTCATGAAATTTCTACTAGATTATTTTATTATTTGGATATCAATGAGTGCATCAACTACTGACAAGCGGATTCCATGAGAAAAACATAGTTGATGAGTTGTTTCTTCAGGTTTTGCACGAGTGCAAATTATTTGAGACAATCTTTCGTTTTTTTTCTTGCAAGAGTGTCTGAGAAACTGATACGAAATAAATTAACTTTATAAACTCATTGACTCCTTCTCGTGTACAACAGAAAACAAAACAAAAAATTATAATTATAGTACATAATATCATTGCGTTAAATTACAATTATAATGCATTTTAAATGAGTTTTTGATCGTAACTGACCAATATACTTAACTTCTTGTGTAACAGAGATTTTTCTTTTTTTTTTCCTCTCGTAAAGATCGTTTTACTAAAAAATAAACAAAAATCCCAAGGGTATTCCCTTTTAAAATAAAGATGCATGACAAAGGACTATGAAAAAAAAAACAATTTCAAAAAAGTATTTTCATTCGCCCTCAAATACCCTGAATTCACCCTAAATTTCATATTTTGAAATGTAAGTTTTAACAACTTTGCTCTTGAGGGAGACATAAAAGCCATCAAAAAAAACGAAAGTAATAATTAACCATACCATGGTTTCTTTTATTGCGAATTTAAGTGTTTGTAAGACCGATGAGGTAGGGGGTGGTACGCTTCTGTTGGGCATTTTAGCCGGTCGGAAGTAAAACCAAAAAAAAAAAATAAAAATACTTGTGCCGTTTGAATATGTATAGAGGTTTAGTGGACCCATCTAAATATCATTTGTTTAAAGCGAAAATAGTGGCTTTAGAAGCTGAAAGAATGAAACTGGAAAAATGTAAGCATCACATTGGTGCAAAAGCAATAAAAAGAGGGAGGAGTTTACAAACAAGTTAGATAAAATATTTGAAATTGCTCGTATTTTGATGAACAAATTCTGAAAAATAGCAACAAGGATATAAAAGCACGACAAGAAGATCTAGTTTTTCTGCAAGATCAAAGAGGATCAAGAGTGCAATTTCTTGCAAAGGCACTAAGTTCAAAGCAAGATATAATAGGCTTCAAAAGAGAGAGGGAATAGAAGAAGGAACGAGAAAAGAGGATCCAGAAAAAAGAGAGAAAAGAAGATCCAGAAAGAAGATCCAGAAAAAAGAGAGATTGAAGAAGGTTAGCTGTATTAATGCTGATAACAATTTTTAACATGTTAATCTGATTGAGATTTTTTTATTCCCGGAAAAAAATTCAGAGGTTCTGATTTTATACCTCTTCTTATTCCAAAAGCAATTGGGAAGGACATAGGAATTTTATTTTCAAGGTTTGGAAAACATCTTCAACTGCACCAGTAGCAATCATAAATAATAGCGGAGGTAGTATTGATCTCTCAGAAACAAGAAGCCAACAATATCACAGAGCAGTTTGCAGAGGCAGAAAAAGCAAAAAGTTAACAAAAATGCTCAAAAAATCAGGAAAAGGTTTAAATATCTTGATAAAAATAAATGTCTTAGGTTACATTTTGATTCAAGGATAATTTCTGAAAATACAGGTCAAGGCAGAAAAAAAATTGAGAGTAGCTGTTATCATTACCAGTCCAGCCATTCCTGATGCTCAACTTTTTGGCATTGTTGACGATGATAAAGCAAGCACACAAGCGAAAGCAATTCAAGAAATCCTTGAAAAATGAGAGTTATTTGATATGGTTGAATTTCTGTCATTTGATACAACTGCCACAAACACTGGATGGTTAAATGGTGTTTGTACACAACTATAGAAGTACATGGGAAAAGCTATGGGATGGTTAGCTTGCAGGCATCATATGTATGAGCTTTACATCAAGGTATCAAGTGTAATATATTTTTATTGATATCTTATGCAAGAGCCAAATTAAAATCAAAACTTATAAAGCTTATTTTAAACTTTTTAGCATTTCTGCAATTCTATTACTGAAAGGACAAAAACCTTAAGTCCAACTGAGCCACTATTTGAGAAA
This sequence comes from Hydra viridissima, assembly GCF_058129835.1. Lineage (NCBI taxonomy): Eukaryota > Metazoa > Cnidaria > Hydrozoa > Anthoathecata > Hydridae > Hydra > Hydra viridissima. The sequence continues at coordinate 710,124 of NW_028324308.1, read as the reverse complement.
TTGAAACAGAGTTGGAATGAAAAATTGAGGAACGGCATATGTTACACAGATCTTAAGAGATTAAAAGAAGAACTCAGCATTGTTTGGCTTGGGGGATCAGTAACCAACTTTAGGTTCCATATGCCAATTGCTTGTCATCATACCCGGTTTATAGCCAAAGCTATTTATTATTTTACATTTGACTTTCTACTACCACAAATTCAGATCTTTGCACCTGATTTGGTATCTGCTATGGTTCAGTTGTCATTAAACAAATGGGTGAGTTCATTTCAGTATTCTGTAGAATTTGGTTTGTTAAAGCCCCCCTTGGACAGTACTGCTCAATTTCACAAACTTGATGATATGATTCAGTACATATATAGAAACCCTAATTCTGCTAAGTCTTCAATTCAAAGCAGAATCATTTCTGCTATCTAACTGAGATGAATAAAAGTAATAAAGGTAAAGCAATGCCACAGATTGTAGTAAATGGTCATACAAAGCTTCTTTCTGAACTTGTCGGACCAGAGAGTTGGTTTTTATTTGATAAATTGAATTGCTCAGCATGCTTAAAATGGAATGGATTAAAATAAATTCTTCAAATTGGGAACTCCTTCCTGGATTTTTGAAATAAAAAGAACTTGTACCATCCCAGCTAACACAAAACGTTCAAGTACGTTCGAAGAACGTTGGAAATGTTCTAAGAACGTTTTTAGAACGTACCCTACCGTTTCTAACGTTCTACGAATGTTTCTTAAACGTTTTGTGTTAGCAGGGTTCTTCCATATGGTTAATTATTGTGCGGAAATATTTTGTTTAGAGTTTTCTTAATACGAATGTATATTTCAGATGCTGCAATACCTGCTTTAGCCTTAAATCTTTTTTTAATTGCTTGAACTTCAAAAAACACTCGCATCTTGTCAAACTGCTCCATCACCCTCTCCAATATGCCCTGGATGCTTATCAAGTGAGTTGAGACAAATTTTAAAATTAGCTGACCTTATAGCACAGTGAATACCTCGTAGCTAATAGAGAGTGACGCGGTAATTGGAAATGCTGTAATACCGCTATAATTAAGGCGGGTCGGAAAAATTTTTACGGTTATACTGCGGGAACGGTAATTACCAGCTTGGTAATACAGCGGTAGCGGAAACAGATTTCTAGTTATTTCTGCGGAAACGATAATCGACTTTTCACAAAAAATTTGACGCGCCTTTTTATCAAACTGCTTTAAATAAACTCCAAGCGCCAAATAAATATTTTGTAATCTTCAATTAAATATTTAGTTTTTTATCTTTTATAAAGTATTTATTTCTGTCATAGGCGAAGGATGCGAGAGCTGTTTGTTATTTTGTATTATTTGTTTTATTAAATTTGATAAGTTTGTACGTTTACTTAGGTAGAACTTATAATAATTTCTATTTTGATAAATAATTAGACATAAGGTTAAATTAACGTTAGGCAAACTTATTTCAAAAAACGATGACAGTTTGGATTCCATGTTGTGGGGACAACCTAAATTTGGTTTTGTTTCATAGACTAGAAGTGAAAGATGCCCCTCTGCTTCGGTTTTGGAAACCATTTTATGTACTAACCTCTATATGTATATGCAAATTATTACAAATTATTACAAATAAATTTGAAATAAATTTACTTATCAAAATAAAAGATTGCTTACGAGTTTAAATAAACGTTCCACATGCATTTCGCAATAATGATTAGTAATGTTGTAAGTTAAACTATGCAATGAACCACTTCACATAAAAAATGTTAAGAACCCAATGATCAATGTCACGTGTCTAAGAAAAATATGTTATTCACGGAAAAGTCCGCGTGTGGTAACGCGTTGGCTGTATCATGTTCAATTAGTTCCAAAGTCAAATTTTGAAGAGAAAAAGCCCAAAAGCTATGTAAACAAGAGATATTTGATAAAACTTATTGCCAGATGCAAGGAGATAGTAACACACATAAAACGTTTCAAGATTCAAAATCAACTGCAAATATCAGTTAAGAAATCTGTTTAAACAAGGTGGAATTCTCAACTAAATATGTTGCAATCAGCATCAACAAATATTGATAACAAATATTGATGATATAACAACTTTGTCAGCAATAGAACAAGATAATAAGCTTTAAAGGAAATTGTTTTATTTGAACGAGCAAGCATGATAGATGAGTTGCCTCTAGTCAGACCAGCCTTCTTAGTCTTCTTGGAAAAAAAGACGGAAATGCATAAAGATGATTTAAGTGATTTTTGTGTGGATTTATTTGAAAGTGAAGAAGCTGCTATAAATGAAGTTGACAGGAACAGACTGAAGAGACTGAAAATGACAATGAAGTTGACAGGGAATGGTACAGCACAGATTCTGATGAAAACATCTCTTCTTATTGGAAAAATAAAACAAGACTTAAATTTGTCACAGGTTGCACAAACAGTTTTGTCAATGTCAGCAACAAGCACATCATCAGAACGATCATTTTCAATTTTGTTTTCATAAAATATTAAGATAAAATTATTGTATATGAATTATTTTTTCTGATGCGGTGATTGATGGGGAGAAGCAGAAACAATGGGGATGGGGACAAACCTGATGGGGATTTAGTGGGGATGGGGACAGGCTCGATGGGGATGGGGATAGTTTCTATCCCTGTGTCACTCTTTAGAAGTTCAGTGAAAACTATGCAAATCGACCTTTTTGGAGATGCTTTCAAACCTTCCAAAAACCTATTAGAAGCAGTATGGAGCGGTCTTGACCCTTTATTGATAAAAAATTTGTCCTTTTTGTTAAGACCATTCTCTATCGTTTTCATGAAGAATTTATTGAAACTCGAATCATCCATATTAAAATCTTTATTTTAACCATTCATACTCAAATAAAAAACAAAATTAATTCATAAACTTAACTCCTGCTTTGTTATCTTAAAATTACCTTTTTCATAAAATGAAAACTAAGTAATCACCAATTTGAACTTAAAGTTAAACAAACGTTCTAGTAAAAAAGCTGATTTCTAAGTAGAAGAATATGAGTAAATTTTTATTGAAAAACTCGTGAACAGAACTTTCAGGACAGATTTCTGATAGAGAAACTTTTTTCAATCAATTTTGTCTCGGTTGCCTCCTAAACCAGTAAAACTTTAAAAAATACAAGCAGTTAGACGCTTGAAAAACAGGTCAAATAACAGAAAGAAAATCTACCAAACAGGAAAGAGCAGGAAAACAGGCTCTGTAGGAATCCTGACAAGTTGAATCGCAAGGGTATTTGCTGTATTTTGTAATTGGTATTTGCTTTAAAAAATTGTAAGTGTTTGTTTTATTCAGATTAAAGTATGATGCTTGTCACATAATTATGTTAATTAGTTTTGCAAAGTTCAATAAGCTTGTTGCAAAACAAAGGTAAAAATAATTTTAAAAACGACTTCTACACAATTAACATAATTAACAGATTTACAATAGATAATAAGATGGAATAAAGTTGAATGGACTTTGTTTTTAAAGCACTTTAAGAACTCCTCCGAATTAAATCAAAAGAACTCCTAATGATTTTAAACGGTTTCATAGAGAACCCTAAAAGATTCTTGGCCTTGGTAAAGGTAACTCTCAGAATGTAGCAAATAAAATATGCTTAGTTATAAACGTTTTCTAACAGGAAAAGGTCATTAGAAATTATGTGCAGTTAACAAGTGATATCTACAAGGATATATTTAGTAAGAAATATTTAGTAAGAAATATTTAGTAAGAAATATTTAGTAAGAAATATTTAGGATATATTTTGCATAATAATTTACAATAGTTTTTTCCAATAAATTAAAATAAATTACTCATATCTTTTAATTTTATGTTTGTAAATCTAAAAGTTCTTTTTTGCCTAAAGCTTGAAGGAGGTTTTTCCAAAAGTGTGGTTGAACATCTTCATGACACCATTCTAAATAAGTCTTATCCTTTAAAATTGAAGGAATAGTGGATACAGGTTGGTATAAGATAGGTATCACTTGGTGTGAAACAACACATGACGAAGCCCTCTCAATTGTTTTTATACATTTATTATTTTTCAGAAAGTCAGGGGAAATCACTGCAACGGTATGCTTGCTACTTGAAACAGCATTTGCAACGCTTTCAGCAACAAAATCCCCAACACCATCGTCTCTGATATTAACACGTGTTTTACATCCTTTCCCTTCGAGTCCTGTTACGAGCGTATTTAGAACCCAGTCACTATTCTCAGGAGCATAACAGATATTTACGTCATAACTACTATTTAGTTCGACATTCTCGAATGAATCTAATAAAAAAAAAACATTCCTATATCTTCAAAAAACTAAATTTTAAATTTTAAATTTTGCATTAGCAACTTTTCTATTTTCATCTTTTTTTTTTTGCTTCTTACTTGGGATAAGAATGACGCGGTAACCGCAATCGCAGTACAACCACGGTCGTGACTATTGTGAGAAAAGTGATAATAGGGACTGACGGTTTTACGACAGTAACGATGATACTATGGTAACAATTTTTTGTTATCTAAATATATCGATGGAATTTCAGCGTGAAATTAATCGTAATATTTTCTTAATTTGCATTCATGGATTGTACTGTTGCTGTTTTACTGTTCTGGCCTCTAACAGAAACTACTGAAAGAGTACTTTCATTAGTGGGACTTAGAATTAAATATGCACACACTAAGCTTAGCGATGAATCAATCGATGCCTCTTTTTGTGTATAGACTCCACAGGTTACGAATAAATACAGATTGGGAAACGCGTTTTGACGGATTTGACTTCCTTTTTTGATAATGTTGTTGACATTTTTTTGATAATGTTGGTTACATTTATTGATTTAAATATAATAAAAAAAAGCAACGAAATACGTGAAAATTTTGAAAAAGAAAACAAAAAAAAACAAGACATACCATTCGGTTCAGAACACAGGTTGCTTTTTTCGAAAACTTTATAACAAAACTCGATTTTAAAACAATCCGTTTCTTTAATCCCCTTCTTGTGCTTGTTGTTGAAAAGCAAAACTTTCACAGTCAGCAAAACAAAGAAAATCAAAGCCGCATAACTTGCTGCAAATATTATAACTCTTGAGTTCTTGGTAGTGGAATCTGTAACTTAATATTAAAATACTTGAAAAATAAATCAATAGATTCTTTTTGATTTAAATGATAAACAGAAAAATATTAAAAAAAAAAAAAAACAAAGAAAAAATCGGAATGAAATAAAAGTTTTTACCATTTTTTTTAAGAATATTCGATAAAACAAACTTCTCTCTTGCTAATTCTGATGTATTATGTGTTCCCCCAAAGACAACACAAAAATAGTCATTGAGATCATTCTCTGTGACATTATATATAGTCAAATTACGAACTGATCTGTAATCAAATTTGTCAACTGAACTCCAAAGTAACTTTTTTTTTTTTTCTTTTAAGTCTTGCAAAGTTCCATTAGAATAATGTTGAAATATAATTTCAGTATCTATGGAAGCATTCTTTCTAACATCACATGTGAGAACAACATTTTCATTTAGATAGTTCACACTCGAGCAGCAACTAGTCTTCTTAAATGAAGTAATCCAAACTGAAATACAAATATGTGTAGACAGATTTGGTTTTTCAACAGTTTATTTTCTTCTAACATAACAAGCATTTCTAGATATGAAGCTACATTCAATTTGCCAGTTTTTATCATTTGCACTTAACACATAACTTTTCATCTTAAAAAAATAGAAAAGTGTAGAAAAAATAAACATCAAAAACAAAATAAAAGTATGAATAAAAATTATTTTACCATTTCTTTTAACAATGTTTGATAAAACAAACTTCTCTCTTGCTAACTCTGAGATATTATAGGTCCCCCCAAAGACAACACAAAAATAGTCATTGAGATCATTCTCTGTGACATTATATATAGTCAAATTACGAACTGATCTGTAATTAAATTTGTCAACTGTACTCCAAAGAAACTTATTTTCTTTTTCTTTTAAGCTTTGCAAAGTTCCATTAGAATAATGTTGAAAAATAATGAAAGTTTCCATGGGGACATACTTCCTAACATCACATGACAGAACAACATTTTCGTTGAGATAGTTCACACTTGAGCAGCAGCTAGTCTTCTTAAATGAAGCTATCCACACTGAAATATAAATGTGTACAAACAGTTAAGAACAAAATTGGGAATGCTTTTTTTTTTTAGTTTTTTATTATTTTTTTTTTTCCATTTAATTAGACTGAAACTTTCACAGAAGATTAATAATAATAAAAAAAACTAATATTTTGTGCAAAAAATTCCTGCAATTTTTTTATACTACAAAAAATATTTATAAAGAGCTTTTCTTTACAAAAGAAAATTAGAAATAATAAACTACTTTCCCTCTGAAAAACTTGATTATTCAAACAGTTACGCATAAAAACATCATACACCAAGTAAATTAGTATGGAAAACATAAAAAGAGCTGACTTTTCTTGTAAAAAACTTGATTACTTGAGCTGATCTAACCTAATGAAATTCTTATGGCAGAGAGTATCTGAGTTTAATTTCACTTTAAACTATCCATTTCTCATTGTCTATTTCTCTGTCCATTTCTATTTGTTCATTTCTCTAAGTGAGGGAATGCATCAAGCATTGAAACAAAAGGGAATGCATCAAGCATTGAAACAAAAGGGAATGCATCAAGCATTGAAACAAAAGGGAATGCATCAAGCATTGAAACAAAAGGGAATGCATCAAGCATTGAAACAAAAGGGAATCATCAAGCATTGAAACAAAAGGGAATGCATCAAGCATTGAAACAAAAGGGAATCATCAAGCATTGAAACAAAAGGGAATGCATCAAGCATTGAAACAAAAGGGAATCATCAAGCATTGAAACAAAAGGGAATGCATCAAGCATTGAAACAAAAGGGAATCATCAAGCATTGAAACAAAAGGAAATCATCAAGCATTGAAACAAAAGGGAATCATCAAGCATTGAAACAAAAGGGAATCACCAAGCATTGAAACAAAAGGGAATCATCAAGCATTTAAACAAAAGATGCTCAGAACCACAACCAGTTACCACAAAAACAATCTGCCAGTATTAAAGTAGTCTACACACATATGGAAAAACAGACTGCCAGTATTAAAGTAGTCTACACACATATGGAAAAAAAATTATTTGAAGCTAGGAATCTGGGCACCCTCTTGGTTATTTAGACCTATCAATACTATTATTTAGGCAAAATTTAAGCTCACTGTTCCAATCAGAAGGTGATGCTCAAGGAATTTTGTTTATGTGTTATATGTCTATAAGTTGAATGCAAACCGCTTGAACTGTCAACAGTAGAGCATAGATGTCATTGTAAGTTACACAAACAAAACATAAAGATTTTTGAATTTTTTTGATTGAAAACTACTTAAACAGACTAGTGAGACCACACTTTGTTTGGGACTTAACACTAGGAGTTCACTGTTTGAAATGTTTGATCAAACATCATCCATGATCAGTAATATTTAATGTTCAGCTTGTTACTTGCTTTTTGTAACATTCTCTTATATTTCTCTAACATTCTCAATAACTTGAACAATAGTAGACTTCTTTGAAGTCTGAGTGAGGATGGTTTTTTGATTTTCTTCAATCACTTGAAGGAACTACTTTTTTTCTTCATTGTTTGTAAAGAATCAGGTTTTAAAGCCTTCAAATAACTTCATATCCCTCTTAAGTGTTGAATCCTCTTTCTTCCATAAAGAGAGAGGGTTCAACAGAGAGAGGGTTGGCTTGTAATCTTCATTTTCATTCCGGTTTTAGAAAGGATTCAGCAATCTTAAGGTATGAGAGCAGTGAACATGTTTACTGGGTTGCATTCCATTTCAGTTATTCTATTGACATGCTAGTTATTCTATTGGCAATCTTCATCTTTCTTGCTACAGAAAGTTTGTTGGAGAATAGCCTAGGCCTACAATCTCATACGAAGGGTGCCCCAACTGATTTTTCAGGACTTTTCTTTCAGTGACATTTACTTGACAATCAACTGATTCAAACCTTCCCATTTTGATCACAGCAATATGTCTTGTAATGGAGCTTTAATGGCAAGTGGAGCTTTTGCCCAAACCTTACTATAAAGAAGAGTACTATACTGCATGAATTGATCAATCTGAGATTTTTCCTTCTTTTGTGAAATTAAACACATACTTTGACTTTTGAATGTTTCTTTTTAGTAGCGTCCGTTATTGGCAGATGTTGTATCAAAGCTTAATGCATGAACTTTATCAGTGAGTCTCAGTGACTCTTAAGATTATATATTGTGATGGATTCATAATGGTCTGTTCCAGAGGCTAGTTTTTGGACACCAAAGAGATTATCAAGACCATCCTCCAAATACAACCTCAGATAGCCACTCAACATATCCAACTCTCAGCTATATACATAATGTGTTGAGCATTTAAAATATTTATTAGCAATTCAAATTACTTATAAGCCATCAATTATTATTCAGAAGGCTGCTAAGCAATGCGTAAACTGACTTCAGAGAACTGTGCAATAATTCTCTGGAATAATGAATCTAAGTTCATGCTGTTTAGATCAGATTGAATTATGCTCTTCATATTCCAGGCCAATGATTAAATCCAAATTTTCAATTCCCATATATGAAACGTGATTACATAGGGTTGTTTTTGATAACCTTTTCAAACTGCTGTAATTCATGCAAGGATATTTTTCACTAGAAAAATCTAACAGGACCATCTATAGAATTGAATTTCAAAACTAAATAAATGTTAGGTAATATATAATAATATAAAATGGTAGATAGCAGATGTTAGATAATAGTAAAAAGTTTTTTTTTTATATTTTAAGTTATAAGTAATGACAAAGAATAATGCATTATATTTGTATTTATTGTTTTATATTTTAACAAAAAGCATGAAAAATTCCATTTAATGTTTGTTATTTAGCTTTGTAAAGATAAAACAGAATAAATGTGGCACTGTACTGATTTTCAAGATAAGATAAGCAGCTGTTTCAAAACATTTCTTGGCTTTTGCTTAAACCAAAACAGAAATTGAATTTAAACAGTTGCTTAAACAGTTTCAAAAATCGAAAACAACATAAATAAGTCAACCACTGCTAGGTATAAAAAAAAAAAGGAAAGAAATTAAAATTGTAAAAAAAAGATAACGTTTACATTTCAAATGGTTTAGCTTTTTTTTAATACTTTGAAACATTTTACACAACTTTAAATTAGTTTTTTTGAGAATATTCAAAAGTTAAAACATCATTGTATTTCAATGATAGATACAGGAAAATCAAAAGTAAAAACATGAACTGAATTATACATTCTTTCTATAACTAAATGCATTTTTTCTATTCCCTTGCTTCAACTAGCTCCACTCTCTCAAATTTTTCATTATTTACAAATAGTTTTTGAACTATAGTAAAAATTGGAAGTTTTTCTGGCACAAAATATTATCTTTTTATTTTGTTAATCTTCAGCGGAAGTTTCAGTAAAAAAAAACAAAAACAAACAAACACAAAAAGCCATAACTTTCCTACAACTACCTGACCTAGCTACCTACTTACCAAAGCACCAATCTATCTGGTGATAGAAAAAGTTTCTACTTTTGGAAACCTAAAAGAAAATGTTAACAAACTTTTACCTTCAGTATTTCCATCAGCTAGAACAAACAGAGTCCACCATATATACAATGCAGATAAACCAATATGCCTTATGTCAAAATGTACCATTTCCAAGGTTAAAAAACAGATCTGTTGTTTGATGTGTGATAGTGTTTAATATATTATTTACTACTTTTTAAGTATTATTATCTTTGTATATCAAAAAATTGTTCAATGCATGAGCTATAAAGCTTTAAGTATCTCTCTTTCTTCTTTGCACATAGGATGCCATTTTGCTTGTTACTTTTAACTGGTACTTTGAAAACAAAACTAAGAAATTTTTTTCATTTATTTAGTAGATTTATCTAAAAGGAAGTGTAAGAGGAGAATCTTTCAGATGCCAAACTTATAAAGCTCCATCTGATTTTGTCCAAACGTGTAATTATGATAGGACTTATAAGTATTATATTGTGAATACTTTATATTAAATACTTCTCAGGAAAAGCTTTTTGCTAGTGTAGACATTCAACTAGTTTGAGAACTTGACAAATTTATAATCAAAAAGTCCATGTACTGTGCATTATTCTAAATAACCATTTAGCTGATTAGTCATGCATGTAAAATAAATAGCACTTGCCTTTCTTGCGGTTGAACATCATATAAGGTTTACACACTACCATTACAAAATTAAACTTTCCAAAACACCTCCAACTAAGTAAGCTGATTTTTTTTTTTTTTTTTTTTATTTGTAGTTATATCATTGACAAACTCTCTGGGGGACTGTACTGATGTTTTTTATTAAAAAATAAAATAGAAAATCAGACTTTTTTAATTTGAAAATTCTGGTCTAAAAAAGAAAGGAACTAAATCCTTAAAGAAATTATTTCTTAACAAAAAAAATTTTTTAAAGCTCAGAAGATTGACACAATACACAATAACATTTCAAGAAAATATCAAAACATTTTTACATTTAACACAAAAATTTGATAATTTTGCTAAAAAGCTGATAGAACTTTGTTAACATCGGTGTTATTTTTTGTGGAGCGAAGAAATTCATGAGTTGGAGAATTCCGGTTCTATTGATCTTTTCGTTCATGGTCATACTGGCAGAATCTTTTTTACAATACGACGAAGAAAATGCTTTTAATATTGCAAAAGTATTAAACCCTCCTCTTGATTTAAAATCCTATCTAAGATATGTTGATGATAGTCATGCTAGATTTTCAAAGATTCAGGAAGCAGAGCAATTCCAATTTATTTTGAATAAACTATACCCTGCAATCCAATACACAATCGAAATCGAAAATGAAAACAAAACTTGAAACTTTCTCGACGTAACGGTTATGAATAACATCAAAGGTAATTACGAGTTTAAAGTTTACAGGAAAGAAGCCATTACGAATATTCAAATTAAACCTCACTCAAATCACGACCCAAAAATTTTAAGTGCAATATTTAAAGGTTACGTTCACAGAGATTACTCCATATGATGCGATTTGCATTTACAAAACGAGATGGTTATGACAAAAGCCAACTAATAAGTATTGCAAACCAAATTAGTAAAAAACGGTCCATAAGTAAAAATAAAAATCAATCCGAGTATGACACCCTCCATAAAGTTTCATTACCGCGGATACCATCACTGTCCCCAAAATTAAGAAAAATATTTAGAAGAGTTGGATATAGAGTAGTTTTTAAATCTGATCCTAACTTAAGATCACAGCTAACGTGTAAAAACAAATCTAAATTACCATGCAATAGCCAACCAGGAACTTACTTAATTGAATGTAGCTGTTTAAAAAAATACGTTGGCGAAACGAAATTACAAATTAGAACTCGAACCCAACAACATCAAAAAAACTTAAACGAGGGCAAACATCATCAGTCTGCAATAGCCACACATAGTAAATCATGTTCAGAAGAAATGAACTCTTAAAGTAGAGACAAAAATATTTGATCAGAAGGTCCGAGGGGCTCTTGAGATACAGGGGCACAAACGTTCCCCTCTAAATGGCGGTATTAATCTTGATAATGAGCATTGTAAAAATTAAGCTTTGGACACCATTTTTCACGTTTTTATGTAAGGATAAAAAAGAAAGAAGCCATTTAACTGCTGACGTCAGTTAATTTTAAACTGTTTTTTTGTAACTTAAAATATTTTACGAGCTGATGATGCTGGTAACCATAATCCAGCCAAAATTTCTCATGACAAATTAATATTTGTATTTAAAGAATACGTATTATTTGATGTTTAATATTTATATAACATACGCACTTATACAAGATGTCAACATTCAAGTCATATATTAATGTTATATATTATCAAACATGCACATCTTGTATATGGTTATCTGTCAATTACTAAATATTTTTGAAAACTTTTCATTTCTTATCTTTTTTTTATAACTTTTGCTTTCAAAGCAAGTTCACCATTTTTGTTGAGGAAAGTTCTGCTCAAACTCGCCTTAAAAAAAAACTTTCATAATAAACAAGTAAACAATAATCAAGTTTCTGTTTTTAAAATGGTGCAGTTTGATTCCCAACACTTTGAGCTTTAAAAAAATGACAACACTTGAAGACTTTTTCCCAACATGTTTTTAAATATATAAGAATTTGTAATAACTCACATAAAAACTAGGCTCCTACAAATTTAATCATATGTTGTTTTAATGTAGGACAGACTTTGCTACTTTATTACTATTGTATTTACCCGGGGAAAAACTGTAGCTAATTGAGTTATGCAACTCTATAGACTACCATAGGCGCCGAGTTCACGGTGGCAACAGGGGCAGTGCCCTCCCAGGAAATTTATACTAATAATATATTATCACGGATTATCCCATGGGCGAATAGATACTCTCGCCCTCATGATAATCTGTGATAATATATCATTAGCATAAATTTCCTGGGGGGGGGGGGCACTGCCTCTGTTGTCCCCGTGAACTCGGCGCCTATGTAGACTACAATTTTGAAGTGTAGTTTGAAAATGTTGTTTTAGTAAATTTATTCAATTTCGTTCGATATTAAAATTTTTGAAATTTCCCTCCATTTTTAAGGTATTTAAGATAAAATTCGATTTTGCGTCATTCTTTTTTGAGTTTGTGTAACTACACCCCCGGATGCGATGTGTTTGCCATAATAAAGGATAAAATTAACAAAAACACAAAACTGAAACAGATGTTTTTGTAGATTGAGTGATAAGATTACACTTGCCAACATAATTTATGCTGACTTGGACTTAGTGGTTGTTTTTTAATAAATTAAATGTGCTGATTATCATTTTAACTTCTGATTTTATAACATAAAAATTTGATGATAATAAAGCTCATACAGTGTGTTTTACAATTAAATGGGTAATAGAAAATGTTTGTAGACTTCTAAGAGTATATTAGTAAATGAAATAGGTTCAAAACATAAGTCATACAGTCAATTGAAGTAAAATGAGCAATAAAATATAGAACAACAGCACATTTTTTACATACAGACATATAAACATGTGACATTCATGGAACAAGTTTTCACATTCGAGAGCGTCTTAAGTGTTTCATAGTCAGACACTCTCTTTGAATATTCCTCATCGGCAACGATATCTATTCTCTTTCAAATCTTAATGAAAGTGCTCGCAATCTATTCACTTTCAAATCTTAATGAAAGTGCTCGCAATCCTTTTCGCTTTGACATGTTCTGTCTTGTTTTTGCCATATCAAAGGAATGCCATATGTTAGTCTTTTCCTTGTGCCTTTGTCAATTGACGAAAATTTGATTTGTATACATTATGAGAGGCCTACGATTTATACTGATCACTCAGTTAACCTTAATGTAAGCCAAATAAGCTCTTTCGACAAAGTCACTAATGTTCATTCTTTAACTTGGCACTGTAAAATTTCCACAAATGTGATAAAAGTTGTTTAGAGAACTCAAACATCTTCGTATTGAAGTTATTATATTGAACTGTTTGTAGTGATGATAATTGAAGGCTCCAAGGGAAAAACGATGAGATTCTAAATTTGCATGAAAAAATTGTGCTAGTGCCAACTAGTTGCATTTTTTGTCGCCTTTCAGAATATCGTATTGCGAAAGGAAAAAATAATGGCAATCCTACGAAAAATGCGTTTTAAAATTGCCCATCACATCCCGTTTTTATCAGTTGTAAAAGTTTCTTTTGCTCATATCTCAAAATGAGATTTTTGGTTATCTCATCGTTTTTCCCAGGACCCTGGACCCTGGACCCTTCAATTGTAATCCAATACCAGTGATAACTTTAATGTTTTGGGTTGGTAGTGGAGACGTACTTATGAGTGTTTGACCAGGTAAAGGGAAAGCTCTGATTAGTTAAACTAAATTTCCATTGGTGTTTTGATTTTGAGGGGGGATAAAGAAATAGCGCTACTTAAAACTTCTAGTAAAGCAGCAAAAAAGGCAGAAAATGCTGGTAGGCTGCCGCCCCTTTGGTAGAAGCTACCTGACACCCAGCCTCACTCACCGCACGGTCAACACACACTGACCATATTCCAGAATCACAACATAAGTCAACGCTATAAAACAACGATAGGTTTCTGAAACATGTAGTAACAGATAGGGCAAACATCGCTATATATTAAAATGCTCAAAAATAAAAAACTTGATGTGGTAGAAAAAGAATAATTGACATATTTGAACTCAGAGACCCCTAGTTACCTAAAAACATTACTTAATTACCTAAAAACATTACCTAAAAACAACTGTCAGACCCCAGTTAGGAAAAAGAAAGTTTCTTTTTTTTTCGGCATTTTGTTTAACTTCTACAGAATTGCTGTAGAAGTTATACAAAATGCATACTCTTGACTTAGAGGAATGGACATTTTTAGACCACGATATGACATTTATTGCATTTACCTACATTGATAAACATAATAACTATCTATATCAAGTTGTATGGCCACTTTATAGCTTTATATCTTCTTTGCAATACATTCAGTGTGTTTTTTTTTTCAATCCAGTGAGCTTCAATTAACTTAGGAAGCTTTTTTGTAAGGTAATAAACATGGCTAAATCATTTAAATAAATCATTTAAATAAATCATTTAAATAAATCATTTAAATAAATCATTTAAATAAATCATTTAAATAAATCATTTAAATGAATCATTTAAATAAATCAAATACAGAACAAGAGAGGTCTCTACAAAAAAGGGCGGCGCCAGTAAGTTATTGTTTGAAAGCTAAATTAACTTTGTTATGTTAATCTAGCACCCTATTTTTTGATAGATTTTTATAAAACTGGAGCAATAATCTACTGTAAATATTGCAAAACTAAGACTCAAAAATCTAACCTCTATGTTATTTGATATAAAAGCGATATAAAATTTTAAATGCTGGATATTATAAGTTAGTAGGGTAAGGTTGCTAATATTGTACCGATGCCTATATTGTACTTTTAACATAATTCGTTATTTTTACAACCCACAAGAAATTTTTTAACTTAATTTTTATCTTTGCTGAATGAAATTAAGGAGTCAGTTGTTTTTTTTTTGTCATCCAACTTCATTAAGGTCAGAGTAAGCTGTTGTTGGTTTGTTATTGGAGATTTCTTATTTTAGGTTTTTATGGCTAAGCGTATTTCACTAAAAAAGCAGAAGATATGATTTGTTCAGTGTATTTATGTTAAAGCATAATTTATCTTAATTCAAAATAAATACCTAGAATTTAAAATATCTTATTTTAAGTTGCCAAATTTTTTAATTAACTGAATGTCAGATTAGTTGCGCAATATTCTTATAAGCACCGGAATTCGGTTTCTTTAACTAATAATAGCAAACGAATACGCAACTTCCGCGTTAATCTA
Source organism: Hydra viridissima (assembly GCF_058129835.1). Classification (NCBI taxonomy): domain Eukaryota; kingdom Metazoa; phylum Cnidaria; class Hydrozoa; order Anthoathecata; family Hydridae; genus Hydra; species Hydra viridissima. The sequence goes on along the minus strand of NW_028324308.1, from coordinate 694,739 downwards.
ACGAGTTTATTAACAACAAACGCTTTTTAACTTGTCTTACGAAAAAATATGCGTTTTAAAACAGCATATTTTTTCGTAAGACAAGTTTATTTTCATACATAAACTTGTTTTTTAGAACTTCTTTTAAAAAAAAGTTTAACAAATACCACCAAATGTCTTGAAGGGTTAAACGTAAATTAAATTAGGTATCCAAGGTCTTGCATCTTCTTTTCTGGAATCTTACAATATTGTAAGTCTAAAATATGTTAATATATAAATTGTTTTAAAATCGATTTATTTTAAATGACTGACAAATAAGTTTGTACTTGATTCATTGTTGATGTTAGTGTCTGATTAATTAATGAACTGTTTAAATGTAACAAACCAAAAAAAAAAAAAAAGAAAAAAAAATATTTAAAGTTTTGGTAAAATTTTTTCGAAATGAAGCAACGCAGGTACTGTCATATTAATGAACAATAAATCAATTCCCCTGTTGATGATGCACTCTGCAGTATCTTCTCATCTGAGAAGATTTTTATTGTTAATGAATTATAGCTCTTTAAACGATAAGGGAGATTTTTGATCGCTCTAATCTGAGAGTTTCATTTCTCTTTGCTTTTTTTTTTTCTAAAATTAAAAAATGAAAATTATTTTTGCTTTCTTTATTGTCAAAAAGTTAGGTATCAATCAAAAACAAAAAAAAGAACTTTTGCTTTTAATTGATAATTGAGCATATTTTATATATATATATATATATATATAAAAGGTTCTATATTACATTAGTGATGCATTATATATATATATATATATATATATATATATATATATATATATATATATATATTTATTTAAGAAGGTTCTATATTACATTAGTGATGCATTACATATATATATATATATATATTTTTTTTTTAAGAAGGTTCTATATTACATTAGTGATGCATTATATATATATATATATATATATATATATATATATATATATATATATATATATATATATATATATATATATATTAAGAAGGTTCTATATTACATTAGTGATGCATTACATATATATATATATATATTTTTTTTTTAAGAAGGTTCTATATTACATTAGTGATGCATTATATATATATATATATATATATATATATATATATATATATATATATATATATATATGTAATGCATCACTAATGTAATATAGAACCTTCTTAAAAATATATATATATATATATATATATATCTGTATATATATATATATATATATATATATATGTAATGCATCACTAATGTAATATAGAACCTTCTTAAAAATATATATATATATATATATATATACATATATATATATATATATATATATATATATATATATATATATATATATATATATATATATATATATATATATATATATTTATGTATATATATCTGTGTGTGACTCTTGTTGGTACTTAAAGTTTCATACCGGCGCACAGTGACCCAGATTAAGTTAAAAGCCGCAAAAATTACCCAACTACTATATAAATGTGCATTAAACATATGCTATACATCAAAATAGGGGTTTTTGGGGTCAAGGAATTTAAATTAGGAACTTAAAATTATTTTCTCATGCACTAATTACCCGTATAACTCATATGTACGCGTTAAAACGCGCGGACTTTAAAATTCTAAATACTATTTTTAGTAAAAAATTTAGTTTCCTTGACCCAAATTATAACAATATTATATTAATACACAAACGCTCGCGTGCGTGTTAAACGCACGCGAATTTGCTAAACGCGTGCAGACGCGTTACAAAGCGCGTTATAAATCTTTAACGCAAAAATAAACAAACATTTTATAATACAAAAGTAAAAAAATCAGAATATGAAAATCTTTTCACAACTTGAATTACTAACCAGTTCAATACTTTAGTACTAATTTTCAATACCAGAACAGATTTATATATAGTTTTGTCAGATGCAACACCCGCCCCTCCGTTTTCGATTTAATCCTTTCATGCGCTGGGTTGTTTTATAACAACAAATTAAACTAAGCTCCCCCAATTCAAATGGTGCATTCTAACCAATTGAAAGCAATATTTTTTATAAAGAAGAGTTGAAAAAGGCTGTAGAAAAGTCTACTTTAACATTTCAGAGTACCGCTATCATTTTGTAGATGATTTTTTATGGGTTATGCTAGTTTTGGAAAAATAATGGGTGCGTGAAAGGGTTAAAAACAGTTTTCGGACGTTTGTGAATTATTACAGAAACGTTCGAAAACTGTTTTTAAATCGAAAACGGAGGGGTGAATGTTGCATTTCACAAAACTACGCTTGAATCTATTTAAAATATCTCCTAAAGGAGCAGGAGGTTGCAGTAAATACTTCAGGGTTTATTTGGCTATAATTTAATGGTTTTGTTTCACGAAAATTGAACGTGGAACAATGTGGAACTTTTTTTTGGCTGGCACTTATGTTTAATATTGTGCATTAAAACATTCAAAAGAATTGTCTAAAAAAACTTGCATTTTAAATCTAAAAAAAAAGCAAATAAATTTTTAGCATCTATGCATTCAGTACTTTAAAAAAAAATAATAATAAAGTTTTGTAAGGAGGTGGAAAATAAGGTTGCTTACAAGATAAACATACCTTAAACTTTTATAATTTTATGGTGATAAATTTCACTTTTTACACATACATCCCTTTAAAATTACACATTGTTATTATCTATGGAATTATTTAAAGTTGATTTTAGATCAAAAAGCAGTTTACTTTAACATTTAAACATAAAACCTAAAAACGATAAAAAACGAAGCGTTCACTTTTTTTTTTCGGACTTTTTGCCGTTTTTAGATTAATCTGGGTCACTGTGCGGCGTACCGGCAATCATCAGCCAAAATACATAATGAAAAAAACGTTACAAATTCCTTTAAAAAAGAATTGTTCTAAATGATGGTTTGAAATCAGTGATTAACAATATTTATTAAGAATTAACAATAAGGTGTTAACAAATTTTCTAAAAGCTATATTATCTACCAATCTAACTGGATTACATGTTGCAGTTATAATATGATGAAGGGAGTTAAGCCTACTTTTGTATTCTCGTGAATTAGTAGGCCATGCGGTAGACCTACGATTAACGGATTCCAACAACGTCTGGTTCTGAGTTGATGAAGAATAGGGGAAAGGTGCCTATGATGGCATACTTAACTTTACCGTTTTTCTGAGTCATTACCTGAAAACTTAAAAAATAATTTTTGACATGGGTATACTCCCTTTAGCATGCAGAATAATAATGAACCTCAGAACTTTTACTATTTTGCTTTTTTATAAGTTTATACTATTAAAAAAAAAAATACAAGAATGCCATCATAGGCAACTAACTGCTCCTATGATGGCAAACTTTAAATAAAATAGACAAACAAGAATTGTTTTTGTTTTTTATTAATCGAAACACAACTTATCAAAAAAACAAAGTTAATAATAAATATTTGGTCTATAAGCATAGTTCACATATAAACTTTTTTCTACTTCGATTTATGCCTGCACATAAAAAATGACACCAAGATCTGCGTTTTTGACAACAAATCCATGGTTCTTTAGAGCAAGACAGCGTAAAAAGTTCATAACAATACAAAAATGCTGTATCAGATTCGAAATTCATTTTATTATTTCTTCCTTTACTCTCCCTTACTGCAGTATTTTTCTTCAACAGTTGTCTTTCTTTTTGTTTTTCTGACAAATTTTTCCTTTTCTTTGTTATGTTGGATATCCGGTGTGGTATTCAGAGGTCCAGTTTTTCCACGTTTTCGTGCCCTTTTCAATTCGATTTTAGGGATTGCTAAAGGCACCGGACACTACTTTTGTATAACAGATCTTACCCTTTCGTTGAAACAGAAGATTCAATCTATATGGAAGCTTCTGATGGGGGAGATTTCATTTCCAAATGTGTTGGTTTCTGAAACTCTTGTATTTCATCTTTGTTCTTAGCTTGATCACCTTTTATGAGCATAAAAATTTGTTTCAGGCATTTTTTTCAATTCCTTTTGCAGACTTTCCTATCTTGGCAACTCCTCGGTATCATAGGAAAGAGTCACCATATTTATTAAAACAAGCTGTGTCTACCTTATTCTACACATAACATTAAAATAAGTATTCTAATAAATGTACAAAGCCTGCGGATGAAATGCATGAAAATTTCACTTCTGTATGATGTATAATAAAATCGTAATCCTGAATATATGAGGGCATTAAAACTACAACACCACATGCGAAAATTTATGTTCGTTGATTACAAAAGCATTATTTATGATAGAGGGACGAATTTTTACCAGAAGTAATGAATTACTAATATGCACATGTTGGTCTAATCACTTATGCAACAAAACTAATATTTTTGGAAATATGACCAGTATGCCATCATAGGCGCTATGCCATCATAGGCACCTTTCCCCTATAAGTTAGTGCACCCAGCTTCATCCAGTGTTTTTCTCTTTATCCCCATGTGCTTTGTTTCGCTTAATTTCTTTGATTTTATTTGTTCAAGCTTGACGTGTACAGAAGGATGGTTTCTTCTTAAATAAAGCTAGAAAAAAAGATAAACAACTTCTTATAAGCTATTTATATATTTATATTTTATCTATCTATCTATTTATCTAACTATCTATAAATAAGTTCGTATAAGTTATTGAGTATTCGGCTGGAAAATAATAAAATGATTTGTTTGTTTTAAAATAAAAACAATTCATCAAATAGAAAAAAAAAGCAAACCTTAAGATTTGTTGGGTTTTTTCCACACAACTTTGCATTGCATACTTTTTCACTATCTAGTGTTGCTAAACATACAGATTTGTCGGATCATCGTAATCAAACCATTTCCATACTGTATTATTTCTCTTTCTACCAGCAAAAAGTTTACTCAAACTCATCCTGTAGGTTTTCGTTTGTTAACTGCTTCTTGCGAGATGTGTTTAATAAAATAAAAACGCTTGGTTAATATTAAATATTTTAAAAATATTAAATATTTTTATGCTTGAAGTCGTAATTCGATGGCTTTGAATGGAATTTAAAAATAGAACAAAAATATTTTCGTTCCATGATAATTTTAGATTCAGTTTTTATTCAGTTCAAATCATTATATTCGAACTATATGATTATGACATTCGAATAATATTTGAATAGTTATATAATAAAAATTACTTATCAAAAAATTCAATTCCTTGTTAAAAACAGAACGAAAATATTTACCTTGTATAATAATTTTCGATTTAATTTTTACTAAGTTCGAAAATTAAAAATGATCGTTTTTATTCAGTTTTCTTTCTTAAAAAAAAAAATTTGTTCTTGTTTTCGTTCTTGTTAACGAAAGGCTTTAATTTTCGTTCTCGTTTTCGTTCTCGTTCACGAAAATATCAGTCCTTCAAATTAGTTTTTACTGTCAAATGACGCAAGTATGTATTTATTGATATGCCTACACTTACTCACCAGCTCTTGTTTTTTGTTTAATAAAATTGTGCCCCTATAGATGGCAGTTTCAGTTTTTTCATAAGCATAGGGTGCATTTGGCGGAGCTGAAGTCTGAAAGTTATAGCTTACTTACAACTTCGTTCACTTGGTTCCAATTTTTATATTTTTGTGTTAAAACTAGTGATGGTTATAATCTTTGTAATTTAAAATTGATTTGCTGCTGATTTTAGTTGCCATGAGGAAAGCCTAAAACTTTCAGAATGAAAACTTTGACAGAAATTTAACTGAGTTGATCGACAAACTTTCAAGTATAAAAAATTAGTAGCTGCTGTACAAGATTTCTTTGAGTAAAATAAAATCTCTTTTTGCAGATTTTTTGCATTGTTTTGGATTAATAATAATTTGGATTACCTAATATTTCCAAATTCAATTCTTTTTTTGGTAAATTTTGGATATTTACAATAAAAATCAAGATCCATTTAAATTTATTACATCCTTGATCTCAAGAAAATTTTTAAAGACATTCTATAGGACCCAGTCCTCGTTAACTTTCTAGCACCATTAACTCATTCCCTTCTGCAAAATGATACAAATAATATTAGTATCCGTTATTACACTTCTGCTACATCCCCTACATACATCCCCCTACATACATCCCCCTACATATGATGGTAAATAATATAATCAGGCTGCGTTGTAGGAAATGGATAGGATTTCCTTAAGACATTTCATAACTTAGACTTTTTTATATGCATCGACAAAAGCATCAGTAGTTGGTTTTTTACCGTTAATAACAAGTAAATTACAAACTTTTGCATTAGACTTTTACAATAAAAATCAAACTTTATAGATTTTATTAAAATAGAACTCTTTGCGTGTTTAAAACAGCTAAAGTTTTTAGTGTGGCAAATTTACATTCTCAAGAATAATACATAACATACGTAAAAGTGTTATTCTTGCGGAATAAGTTTAACAAATTTAGTCAAATAGCAATCCAGCGCAATATTTTGAAGGGTTGAAACAAAACCAAGCAAGATTTGTAAGGTATTGGAAGGTTCGTAAGGTTGCAATTTTATTTCTTAAATTTGGTAACTTTGTATTTTTAAATATATAAAAATTGTTTTAAAATAAATTCATTTCAATTGACTGTTGCAAAAGTTTTTAGTTTGTTCGTTTTTATTCGATATTAACGGAAAAACAAACGGTAATGTTACAAAAAAACGGTAAGGTAACAATTAACGTTAGCAAATGAAACTTAATATTTTCCTTTTGTAAAATAATTTCATCCGTTTGGATTTCGATTTGCTGAAAAATTGTTTTTCGGCAATATTTTTAAACCTCATTTAAATGTTTTAAATTATGACCTCTTGGTATCTTAACACAAACCTTCTAGTTTAAACAAACTTTTAAATAAACGAACGATTTTAATTTTACCAAAATTTTTTAATATCATCAACTCGAATAACTTGGGCACCGGGCTAACCTCAGCCATAATTTGTGATTTTGGCCTAATTTTTTCTAATTTATTGATTGCATGTGAACAAGAAAGTAACAATAAACCAGAAACCAATGTAAAGCAAGGTTTAAATATTTAAGCAAAATGCAGATAACTAACATTTAATTAAACCGTTTAGTTATTTAAAACTAAAGTCATAGACCAATTACTTGTTAAAGCATTTATTACGTCATAAACATAAAATATTGCTTTAGTATAAAAAATTATTTACATAAAATTTTTGATAAAAAACTTTTTTAATGTTACTCCCAAGTGATGATGACGATGATGACAATAATGACGATGATGATGATGATGATGATGATGATGACAATGATGACAATGATGACAATGATGATGATGATGATGATGATGATGATGATGATGATGATGATGATGATGATGATGATGATGATGATGATGATGATGATGATGATGATGATAACAATGATAATGATGACAATGATGATGATGATGATGATGATGATGATGATGATGATGATGATGATGATGATGATGATGATGATGATGATGATGATGATGATGAGAATTTTTAGCTGGTTCATTTCATGTATCCGTTATTCAAAGCAGCCAACCAGTAATTGTAATTTTTTTTGTAGAAATTGTTTGCTTCGACTTGTAAGGGATCATGATAGTCATTTTGGGTAGGTTTTTGGTGAGCAACACACTTACTTATACCCCAGAAATCTGTGCAAATTGTTGCAACTCCACAGCATTGTTCGTGCTGACCTCTGTCACACAGGGAGGATTCTGGAAGACATGTACCGGGTCGAAGATACTTTGATATCGGATACAAAGGTGGTCGTACTCTACCATCAGGGAGGTATTCAGGATTATAGTAATTCCACGGTATTTGGCCTGGTTGGGCTATGAAAGCTGAAACAACCGGAAACGCAGTGTGGAGATGATGCTTATTGATCAAAAATATAAAACAGAAAAAAATTATTCAAAAGAAACTTTTTAAACGAGAAAACTAAAAATTTCTATTGCTGTACTTTTCCTGACAAGGAATGTCGTGTGAGAGCTGCTCTGGTCTTTCGTTTTACTGTAAAAAAGAAAATAGAACTCGCGCTATTTTATATGCCGCTTAAAGACTTACGTAAAACGGAAGTTGTTTCTTGCTTGCGTTTGAGGTTTCTTTTTCAATTATAACAGGTTCTATTCGACTTCTTTTTATAAATGATTCAGCAGGTTGTATTACTCTTTTCAATGAAGCTAACCAATTCGGAGCAGAATATTCCTTGTAACCACTCCAGTTCATGGGATGTGATCCTAAAAGATTCGCTTCCGAAGATGATTTCAATGGGTTGTAGTTTTTTTTTCGATCATAGAATGAATCGTCTAACAGATTTGAGTTTTCCTTAATTCCAAATTTTTCTTCTTCTTCTTCTTGAACCGCATTTGGCTTTATAAGTTTAGCATCGTGATATGGCAACCAAACTCGTTTTTTTTCGCTAAACGTTTTAATTGGTGTTCCTTGTATTTTCAAAATGTTTCTATCAGTTTTTGTTTCACTGGGATAACTTTGGATTCTAAAATTTCCATGGGAAAACATGCGTTTGTCAATCATCGGGTTTGATTTAACACTAAACGGAAGGCCGTTGTAATATGGATTTTTAGTGAAAGTAAGCAATGGACTTTTGAGCAGAGGTTTTTTAGGTTGATGAAGACTAGTTTTAAATTCAAGACCGAGAGGAAACATATGTTGAAAGTTCCTCATGTACTGGTTATGCTGATTTCTTTCCTGGTTTATTGTTGGTAAGTTCAGGATGTTTGATTTTTTTCCAGCGATAAAATTCGATCGAACATTTTTTGAAGAAAGTGGCCATAATGGTCTGTTTATTCCTAGAAATGACTTGATGCGAGGTGATCGCAGCGCCTTTGCAATGCTTACAGCGTGTTGACGGAAAATCAGATTACGAGCTTGATTCGGTTGCTCTCGATCGCTCAATCTTTCGTGTGCGCTAGATGGCTCTATAATCCTTTTTATAGCATGCAAAGCAATGACTTCTTGTGGGCTTAATGGAGCTCTTCGTGGATCTGCTCTAAACAAATAATTTCGCTTCTGCATAATGCCGAGATCGTTATTAAGAATCCCATTAGAAATAAAGTTTTTTTCGTACAAAGGATTTTTCAAGTTATTTATATTTTTTTCTTCGTGCTGCGGAACCAACGATTTAACTTCGTGCATTCTTTGCTCGTTTAAATCTGGATAAAAGTTTGTGCGTTCGATCTCTCTATCAGACCTATCGCTCTTTTCATCAGGTATTATGCTTCCGACACCGACATTCTCCATTTCACTAACGTTCGGTATAGCCGATTTTTTTACGCTAACAATGTTTTCGTCTCCGAGATCGCCGTACAAAAACGATTGATGAGCGCTTGAGGATGAAAGCAAAATAAAATAAAAGAAGTTTGGTACAATAAGCATGATCATCCGAGATTTGAGGAGCTGCTGCTGTTTAAATAGTTTAAATCTTGTTTCTCTCTTCACGCGAACATAAAATATACATTGAACAATAACATGCAGCGTGTTCTTGAAAGGACTAACCTACCTGAAATGGATATGCTCTGCTGCACAAAATATTTTTGCTTCTGCATTTCATGCGCCATTTATAAATCTGTTCAACCGTTTATTAAATTCACTGCAAACAACTTTAAGTTTGAATTTTACCAAAGATTCAAAAACAAATAAGCTTAAAAAAAAAAAAAAAAAAAAACTAAAATATTGTAATGTTTACATATCTCAGAAATAAATTTCGTTTTATCATTATCTTTATTTATCGCTCTACTTTCTCTTACCAATTAATTGTTATCAAAAGTTGATTTAGATTTTGAATCACGTGTTACGTTTTAATTACTCCGCTGTTATTTGTAATGCTTATTAAAATTTGCACTCGCATAAAAGTAGTTCAGTAAGTTTTCATTATCAAAGGATAAAAACAAACGTAATATCGTTCTTCTTTTGGTTTTAACAAAATGTGATGTGGAGTCCAATAAAGCGAAGCGTAGGAATCACAAAAACTTTGGTCTTAATTTCCTGACGATCTTAAATTAAAATCCCGACGACCCTAAAAGTTAAAAGCAGCTTAAATTTTCTGAAATATTTTTTTGAAATCAAGTTCAAAATATAAGAAATTTAAAACTTTCACAATAATCATTATTCAGAATTTGAAATAAATGATAAATCATTTAAATATGTTTATTTTAAAAAGGTAACTTTATTAAGCTACTATATTTATTTTTAAAAACTTGTTCTCGATTGCAGTATAAATTTATGTATCAATCTTTCATTGCGACCATGCGACCATGGACGTACGTAAAAAAAAAAAATTGTACGATTATAACTGAAGTTTTCCAAAAAAAGTTGATAATTTTTCAAATAAAATTTTAAGAAATCAATACAAATTAATTTCCTCTGAGAAATTTCGAATGTTTTCGGGAAAGTTTTTAACGATGCGAAGCGCGTAGAAAAAAAAGCGTTTCAAATAAATAAATAAAAAAAAAAAAATGAAAAAGAAATAAAACAAATACTATTCACTTAATCAAATAGGAAAATTTAAAAAATATATATATAATCTGAATTCAACTCATTTCGCTATAGTGGAAGAATTATTGTAGAGTTTTTGGATACGTTCCGATCAGTTCAAGAGAAGCCATGGACGTATTCAGTGGCGTTGCGTGAGAAAATTCCAGGGGGGGGAGAGACATTATTTTTCCCAACTGCTTAACATAGTTTTCACAACTGTTTTTTATAATTTAAGAATTCAAAAAATCAATTTTTGTCCTATTTACAAAATCTACTGATTGTTATACTACATTGCACTCACTTTCATGAATTGTCAATTATCAGTATTTATTGACTTCTTTTAACAAAACATAGCTTCCTTTACATTTATACAAAATATTCAATTCAAAAAACGTCTAAAGGTTTTACCCATTCATAGTGAAACTGTATCAGTCCAAAAAAATGTTACAATTTACAAATCCAATAAACTTTAAAAACCATTTTGGCAGCATATATAGCAGTTTAAAATTTTACGGAAATGAATTAGTACAAAGGAATATGGAAAATATTATTTTATTTCAAAACTTATACGCACAATATTTTATCATCACTATCATTTTTTGCCTACTGTTTGATTTTAATATGACGTTTCTTCAATTGAACCCATCGTTTAACAAGATGTTCGGGGTTAACTCCTTTACAAAGTTCTTTTTCGCACTTTAGTAGCATGAGGCTATCCAATCTCTCGTCACTCATTGTTGTTCTCAGATGTGATTTTACAATCTTGAGTTGACTGAATGAACGCTCATTTGATGCTACACCATAAGCAGCTGTGATTACAAAAATGCATAATTTATGGGCTTGTTTCAGTATATCCTTTAACTTCACAACATGGTACAAAATGTCTTGCAGCGTCTTAGCTGGTGTTCTTGATGACTTAAAATCTTCATGACCTTCTTCTAAACAGATATCTATCAAAATTTCCATCTGGCTTTTCAGCACATGAACGTCTGGAATATGATCCTTGTATCCAGGAGGAAAAAGTTTGTTTGCTTTTGTTAAGTTTTCAATACTCAAATTATCCTTATTTAAAGGAAAACTAAAAATTTTGGTGATAGGGGCAAATATTTCCTTTAATGCTGCCGAGTTTTCTGTTAAACCCATGGCTAGAGAGTCTATGACCTCTTTGAATTCTTTCCGGTAAAAAGCTTTCATCTCCATTGCTATTAATCTATGGTGTCGTTCGTAATCATTTTCTGCATCAATGTGTAATTTCCTAGAAAATATTACTGCACTTTCAATCAAATTATTCATAGCATCTGTATCGTTACTGATATTTTGTATGTTCTTGGCAGTACTTTCAATTACATTTATACTGTCGATAACATTGAAGTTTGGACTTTCTAAGATTTCTGTTAATATTTTTATCTTCTCAATGATATTCTTCATGAAGAAAAGAGTAATAATGAAATCAAAAGTTGTTACTTTTTTCAGAAGTCCCATTGCCTTAGTTCTTGTGTTAGTATCAAAAATCTTATTATTTGAGATGCTCTGAAGAAGATCAACAACCTTCTCTAAACACTGATTTAAAGCCTTAACAGATTTTGCTCGTGCGGTCCATCTTGTTCTAGACAGGTTTACAAGCTGTAGTGCACTGTCAATGTCTTCCAGTTTTTCTTTTAAATGACTAAATCTTTTTGTGCTTGATGTGAAGAAAACATGCAACTGTTCGAGAACATTAAACAATTCTCGTATTAAAGTATTAACATTGCATGCATGTTCAAGAGCAGTGTTTGTTCTGTGGTCTTGACAAGGTATGTAGGGTACATTATGGCCAACTTCTTCTGTTATATACTTTTGTACTCCTTTAAATTTGTACTCCTTTAAACTGAAAAGCCATCTTTGATGTGTCAATGCCTTCTTTATGTAAAGAAGATAAAATTAGCTCAGCCATCCCTTTTCCAGTCTTATCAGTGCATTCAACGGATTTTAAAAGCCTTTCCCGAATCTCACCGTTTTCACTGGCTGTTCTCACAACTATACTCATTATGTCCTTATGTGACATATCGGGAGTAGTGTCGGCCATCACGGAAAAAAAATTGGAGCTATTAATTTCTTCTATGATCTTTCCCTTTAATTCAGTTGCAATTAAACTAATCATTTCATTTTGAGACGATGGACTTGTGTATGTAACTCTATATGGACGAAGGGCTCTATCTTCAATCCAGGCTTTTAGTGTGGGATTGTGGCGAGAGATAAGATTCACTACTGCAACAAAGTTACCTTGATTAGCACTGTCCGATTCCCTAAACGCTAGCCCTTGGCTTCCTAAAGTCTTGCATGTATCAATAAGAATTTCAACAGTTTTTCTATTCTGTACCTCTATTTTTTGCTCTTCTATAAGAGCAAGTCTATTGGATTTATCAATAAGGTGATCTATATGACCTTTTTTCATAAGAAAGTGACAATATTCACTTAATGCAACTTTATGTGCTTGAGAGGTAAAGTGTGCCTGAAGCTTTCCAAGTTTTGCTTTCCCATAGCTTTTCATCTTGGACCAAGATCTTACCCCAACATTTATCCAAGCATCTTCAGTTTTTCCCTTCTTTCCAAATACCTTAGGGAAAAGCCGGCAGACAAAACAAAATGTGGCATCCTTCTGGGTACTGTATTCTAAATGTTCAAACTCTTTGTACCACTGGGGATTAAATCTATTTTTACCGTCACTTGGGAAACTAGCAAGTTTTGGTTGGTGTGGTCCTAACTGGATTAAATACGATTTTTGATTATCTGTAATTGTATGTGGACGTAATCCTGGGTCATGGCTTATCAATGCTGATGAATCTGATTTGTCAATTATAATACTTTGAGCTTTGATATCGAGTTTTCTTAAAAAAGCATTTCCCATTTTCAAAACATTTTTTGACATTTCCACCACAGAACTTGTTGCATTTACAATTTCAATCGCAGCGAATTTTTCATTTACTAATTCTTCTTTACAGTATTTTTTATAAATGTCATTACAATCTTTAAGATTATCTATTAAAACACCCAAATTCCCCATGAGCAAAGTCCAACTTGTTGTTTCACTGCTTACTTCAGAAGTATCCAAGTTAATAATATTCATGTCATCCTTTTCATCTCGGTCAGGAAACTGTTTTAAATGATCTGATTTAGAATTTAGTTCTGTAAGTTTCTCTGCTTGTTCCTGGACTATAACATAACCCAAGTTTTCCCCTTTTGCATCATTATCTTGAATTTTTGAACTTGCATCCTCTTCAAATTTTTTATCAGAAGATGTTGATTCTTCTTCTATGGATATACTACATGTTGAAGTCGATGTTTCAATTATTATCAAGTCTAACTTTGTATGTTCACTACTTTGTATTTCATCATCCACTTCGACATCATCACCAGCATTCTGAGGTACCATTTTTCGTTTTTTTGAAGCTAAGGAGGCTAGAAAAGGATTCTCTGGGGCTCCCACTGTTTGTATATGAACCTTTCTACCACCATGAACGGATCTTTCATGACTGGTTTTATAGTCGTTGTTAAATACTGCTTTGCATACGCAACATTGTAATTTATATCTTTTGCTTTTCATAGTTAGTGCTGGAAAACAAATGCAGATACTATAATTTACCGTAATTTTTAACTGATTTAATGTTTATAAAAGTTATCACTCTTAATAAGTGTGATAACTTTTATAAACATTAAATAAGACAAATGTTGAAATCAATTCATGGAAATAAATATTCACGTTTCAAAGTAGAAAGTATGAAAAAAAAAAGAATAACTGCTTTTAGTCAAACATACAGCATAAACTTTCAGCTGCCATTTTTATTGTTGATAACAAAAAAAAAGTAGCGCGAAAAAAAAAACAACGCGGAAATCAAAAGGGCTCTTCTTTATGACTCCACAATTTATTTCGTCTTGTGGAAAACAGCCATAAGTCGTTTAATAAACGTAAAGTTTATTTGTCCAAGTCAAAAAAGAATTAGATGGATGATGGATTTTTGCAAACATTTTAATTTTATTTAACTAGAAAGTATTTTTTGATTTTATCACCTATTTCCCAACTGTCCCAACTCTCGGCAAGGAAATTCCCAACTTTTCTCTTTTTTAGATTCTGGGAGGGGGAGACTCCCCCCCTACCCCCTCCAAGGCGACGCCCCTGGACGTATTAAAGATGGACGTGCAACTGATTGTTTTATCAAAGAGGCCGCAGAAATCAGCGAGCCATGCGAGTTTCCGACAAACTCTAAATTTTCACCCGTCAACAAAAAAATCTATTAAAATGGCTGCACACAGTTTTAAAATAGAAACTCTGATCACGTGTTATTAGTTTAAACTTTTATACCATTTGTTTTCTAAGGCTGTTCGGGATAAAGTGGCTACTTCACATGTTGACAAATTACTAAACAAATTACATCAAGGTAAAGGAAATTAGTTGTCGGCACGAACAGATTTTATCATTTTTTCAAGATGAACACTTGTAAATTTGGGAACTTTTTTCGTGTAAATAAATTCTGTCTATGATAAAATAGACCTGTATGGATAATTTTAAAATGACTAAAAAAAGTATAGCGAAAAATAAAAAAGCTTAAACAGAATTTTTGTCAAGATCTGGTTTTTTTCAATTTCTTGGTCCTTCATTCACCAGTCTTAAATTTGTGTATTTTTTTAGTTTTTCTCGATGTCGCCATTTTTGCCTCGACTACTCTATAAGCTCCATAATATATATTCCACTATGCATCGTTTTTAGAAAGTGCATTTTCTAATGGGCTTTTTTATAATTCATTTGATAATGTAAAACGTTTTTAAAAATGATATTGGAATCCATCGGGCTTAAATTAAGAGCTATAGTGTCTGATGGAGCAGCCTAAATAGAAAATTCTATAATCTTTATAAACTGGAAGACTGAATCAATATAGTAGATGGAGTAGTTCACTAAACATAGAGCTATTATGCTCCAGGTAGCTACAAAACTAGTTTATACTTTTTATTATTATATCTTAAGTTATACATCTTTTAAAGTAGTTAAGTAAATGATCTTAGTTTCTTTTCATTATCAGCGTTATTTCTTAAAATATTAAGAATGTCTATCTATATAAATTTTAGCTTAAAATTTGATTCCATTGCTGTCATCTTTAATAAATAAAAACAAGTTAATGTGACTGGTTTGACGAGACCAAAAGTTTCCGATAAATCCAATAGACATTAAGAGAATTAAATTTCTATTGTTTAAAACAAATGATTTGTAACAATTCACAACGAGCATGGTTCGCAAAAAAAAAAAAAAAAAAAAAAACAATAACGTTGTACGTCATCTCTTTTTCGTCCATGATTGCAAACTATCACCCAAGAAAAGAGGGGGAGGGGCGCTATCACTTTTCCGGTGTCTAACCTCGGACTTTTTGGACCAAGTATACCTAAACCACGAGGTTATTTCTTCACATTTCTGGTATTTTAAAATAATAATTTTTAAAAAAACATAAATAAAACAAAAAAAAACTTCATAGTTAAATAGTTAAATCATTTATTACTAAAAAATTAAGAAACACATTTGAAAAATAAATATTCAATATTGGTGTTAAATACGGACCAATAGAGATAACTTTACACTATAATTTTATATTGTTTAGGTGAATCCCCTCAATATGATATCTGCCACACCTTTTTATTATCTGCTTTCTTTTTAAGGTTTGGCAATCAACTAAAGTAAGGAAACTTTTTTTTTTTTAGTTTATTCCATCAGGCTTTTTTTAAATACATTCCTCAGCTGTATGTTGATATTATTAATATAAATATATATATGTACTATTGAACTTTTAATTTTATTAAGGAAGATAATTATAAATTTTATTTTCAGAAAGTACATTATGGGTTCTTGTTTATTGCCATCAACTTTAACTAAAGTTTCAAATTTACTGGTTTTTTATTACAAAATTATCACCAAGTTATTGTTACCCAGTTTTTAAGTTTTAGAACAATTAATTTAAATCAGTTGACTCAGTGGGGTTTCTTTTTTATTTATTTATTTATTTTTAATATAACTTTCCTCTGAATAAAGTGTAATAATTTATCAAAGCTGAACATGCTCATTAAGTTTTTCTGTAAAAGATAGTATTTAAAAAAATATTTTAAAATCTAGGATTACCAAAAAAAATTTAAACTTGTTGAATAAAATAAGAAGTATAAGATAAACATATCAAAGCTGATTCTTTAATTTTAATTCAATTTAATTTAATGAATGAATTAAATATTTAAATCTATACATAGCAGGAAGCAGATAAATTTTAGTTTTTTGTTTTGCTTATTTAATTTGCTTAATAATATTGATATTTTTAATGATAAAATAAGTTTTATTTGACTTTATTTTTAAGTTGTCATTTTTTTTTAAAATAGAATTATGTGGAGTTTTTTTTTTTAGTTATAAGAAAATATGAACATTTTTATGTTTTCAAAAACGAAAGAGGATATAAGAATTATGACTTCACGGTTGAGTAAGCTAACTTTTAATAACAGAACAGTTTTGAATTCAAAATGCATATTAATGTTTGAAATCATTTTATGGAAATTTATAGAAAGTACAACCCCTAACATCTTCATATTTTCTATTATACATACATATATGCTATTATACATATATATGCCATTTTATATGCATGTATGCCATTTTATTTATGAAATATTTTGTCATCGTACTGATATTTAATGTGTTGTAATTGTATGAGGGTGTTGTTCAGTCTAAAAGTTATCAAAAAAATATAAAATCTTTTTTCATGTTTTTGTAACATTAGATTTGATTTGATTTAAATTTTTATGGTATTAGGCAAACCACATCTGGAGTATGGATACCTTGATAAAACCTAACACAGAGTTTGATGCATATATCAAATCTAATGTTACAGTACTGAAATCACGGGCTATTGATTTGCTACTTTCAAAATTGAGAGATAAAAATACAACCTGTGCAGAATTTACTTTTTATGGAGATCGGTTAATGAGAATTTTGGCAGAAGAATCATTGGCGCGTTTACCAGCAGTTCGAAATGGTGTAATTATAACTCCATGTGGCTCCATTACAGGTTTGATTGACTACCATGATCAAAAATTGTGTGTTGTCTCTATTCAACGCTCAGGCGATATTGTTCAAGAGGCTGTTCGTCAAATTCTTCCTGGAATTGGAATAGGGAAGATACTAATACAGAGAGATGAAAGTTCACCTGAAAAAAATCCTATTTTATATTGCAAGATATTTCCAAAAAATATTTCTGACTGCTATGTAATATTGGTTGATCCAATGTTGGCTACTGGTGGCAGTGTTAAAGCTGCACTTTCTGTATTGATAGAAGCTGGTGTTTCAGAAAGCAAT
This sequence comes from Hydra viridissima, assembly GCF_058129835.1. Classification (NCBI taxonomy): domain Eukaryota; kingdom Metazoa; phylum Cnidaria; class Hydrozoa; order Anthoathecata; family Hydridae; genus Hydra; species Hydra viridissima. The sequence goes on along the minus strand of NW_028324308.1, from coordinate 676,921 downwards.
ATTATGTTTATAAATCTCATATGCTGCCCTGAAGGGCTTCACAGTTTAAAATGTGCTTATCCCAATGTTAAGGTGGTTACATGCTGTATTGATGAGTGCTTGAATGAGCACAAATATATTGTTCCTGGGCTGGGAGACTACGGTGACCGTTACTATGGTACTGGATAATCTTAATAATGAAACAAATAGATGCTAAAAAAAATGTGTTTTTAAATTTTCAGATTTTTAGTAGTTTAATTTTGTATGATTTATAATATTTTGCATGATTTATGAATATTAAAAAAATAGTTATCTGCATTTCTAAGAAAATATAATAACCCAACAATCAAAAGCAAAGTTTAACAAACTTCAGACCAAACATTATTTATATAAAATCCATGGAAACTAATTTAATTGCTGAATTCAACAGTTTCATTCAATTTAGCACTAAAGTACTTTTTGTTAAATTTTCCATATAATGAAAATATATAAGAAAAAAATCGCTTATTCACTACTTACTAAGTCATTGACTGCATAAATCTATTCATGCGAAACATTTAAATTGTGTCGTACAAAACGTCTCTTGTTTGTTTCAGAAATAATAAAAAAAAACTTTTGGAATTGAACGACTCGATTATGATTGCGAAATTTAGTGCTGACGTAAGCTCGTTAATTCCGTTATCTAACAAACTGCAGTCAAACAATATTTTCTAAGAATTTGATAAGACTGACTACGTCTAAGTATTCCTTCGGTATTTAAATTTATCAACTTGTTGAAAACCTAATAGGTTAGATATAGAGAATGGCTCGGTGTGGCGGTTATTAGGATGTATTTTATGTGGTAAAGGTAACACTGTTGTAAAAAATGACCAAAAACTACTTTGAGCTGACCCGAGAAAACTGCTTTGACAGGGTGAAACTACAATGTTTCCTGACTCCAAAAATGTAAAATTTGAAATCTAACTATTTTGTCCGAGAAAATAATTTTGATTTTTAGTTTTTAGTACTTTGCACAATAGGGCGAAATGACAGCTTTTCAAATTTTGCATTTTTACAGCATTCAAAAACTCTTCAAAATAAGCATTTATTACTACAAAACATAACTGTCTAAAATTTACTTGAATAATAGTTTATTCTGATACAACTGATATAGTTTTTCATTAACAAGATGGAAATAATAAACACTTTCTTAAATAATTCTTTTAGTTATTCTAAGCCAAAACACAAAAACAACCTCTTGATTCTAAACACATAAAGAGCAAATGGTACATAAAATAAATTCTTCTCAATATTTGATTCTTCACAAATGCTTGCTGTTGTAGTCCACAACACATGAAAGAAGCCTCTTTTCATACTCAGGATGATTGCGGTCTCTTTTGTATCTCTGCCAATGTGAGCTGAAATTATGATGCATTGATTCTGTTGCCTGCTCACTAAAGATCCCCAAGGGAGCCCTTTTGATCTCAATGAATTGCTTCACATGGAAGAAAACAGCATGAACTTTTGGAGTCACACTGATGTTCATGATTGCCAAATATGAGTCTTTGAAGCGATCAATTTTTTCAGAAAAGTCATCCTCCAGAACCATACCAAAACATGCTGTCACCACAGACTTAAACTTTCGAAGGGCATCAATAATTCCAAAGACTTGAAAAGCAGACTCAGTCTCTGCAATTCTTTGAAGGAGGTCAAGATTGCTGAGAAGCTTGTGACAGGCATTTCCTGCAAACTGCCCACCATGGTATGGTTCTTGTTGAATGTGGAGAGCTGAGGGCCACTTGACAACATTGGGCTAAACTTCTGTCATGGCTTTGTACATGTGATTGACCACACCAAGGAGAAGATGGAGTTCCATTGGTGGTATGAGCTCCAAGATGAGTTTGTTTTCAGAACCAGATAGCAAAGGCTAATGCACTACATTGCCAAAAGATCTTGCCTTTTTGATATCACCACCAGACTTAGCAAACTCTTGATAACAGGCAACAAGTGAGCCTAGTGTCCTCAAAGATCCTGATTGAGAAAGATGCTTTGATTCTGTGTTGCACCAAGAGCAAGGGTGAGTACTTGCATGGCTCTGAAGGCCACAAAGGATGTTGGCAAGTTTCATGTCGCATGAGACAACAAAGTTGACTTTGTCTAACTTGATTAAAGACAAGATCTGCCTCACATTTTCAAAGTTTTCTGGTAGTCCTTCTGATAAAGCCACAAGCATTTGACGCTTTACACTACTGTCTTTGGCAGTCCTCTGAGTTAAAAGTTTTTTCCGTGGTGGTGACCTTGAATCACAATGAGAATCCAACTCCATGATGCCAAGAGAAACTTTCAGAAATCCTCCACCTCCATCAATTCCCAACTTGACAATATGATTCTGGAAAACTCTTCGAGAAAGCAGGACTTAATTCAAAAGCTCGGCAAGATCCTTGCAATGCACAACCACAAAGTCAGTGGAGTTACTCTCTGATAAAACTTGGATGCTGGTTTGAGTAAAAAACTCAGACAACTGTTTGCCAATGGCTTCAAACTTAGCAAGAAAACTAGTCTCCACAATCTTGGTGTCACTGACTCTGTTGATGGTTGATGCCAATTTCTTCATGCCAAGGTTGAACAGTCCTGTGTTTAGCTGAACTTGTACAAGATCTTCAGTTTTGATGCTGGGTTCAGGAAAAAGAGCTCTTGCACTTGAGCTTCCTAAAAATGAAATTATATTAACACTTTTTGTAATTTTAAGTTTTAAAATTAAAGGTGTTCCCTCTGAACCTGCCATCTTTATATGTATATATAAAAGTATCACCTGTTTTAAATCTAAGTGGTGGGCCGCCTTTAGGATGCGATATTTTGACAGTACCACCAGGTGTGGAAGGTTTAGTAGAGATGACTTGAGTAGCTATTTGCTCTGCAGCGAGTGGATCAGCTGTAGATAGCTGCTTGAGATTCTCTCTAAAAGTGAATGGAGTGCACTGATGTGGCAGACCTCTTCCAACTAGACTCAAACAATCACCACATCTTTGAGGGGTACAATCTTCCACAGGTTTAGAATAGTCCACTGGGCTCTTCTCATTCAACTTCAAATGTCCAACTTGACAAATAAGACAGTTGCAACCTTGATCTCTTGTTGGTGGTCTAACTTTTATAGATGAGAAAGGAAACAAAGGTGGCAGGTTAACATCTTTTCCTTCATCTTTTCTCCGAAGAATTGTTCGACATGAGTCACAAATGCCTCTTGGCACTCTGGTATCAGTCAAATCAAGACTTGTATGGTAATGCTTGAGGATCTTTTCAACAAGGAACTGTGTCAACTCTCGAGAGCACTTCTTCAGACACAAGACACAGACAGATTTCCGACAATCTTCATGATTTTTTGAAAAATTTGGCATTTTGAAATTTTTCTCACACAACTGATAAGTGAAACACTTTAAATAAACATGTTCACTGCCAATTCCCGGAATTTTCGGCTTGTTTACAATTTTGATGCAAAACTTAAAATAAACATGTTCACTGCCTATTCCCGGAATTTTTAGCTTATTTACAATTTTGATGCAACAAAATGTTTATAATATAGTTCAACCATGAAATTGTAGGTAAAATTTTATCTTCTGAGTTTAAATAAATACAAATTATACTTGCTATATAGACTGTTATGTTTTAGAGTAATAAATGCTAATTTTGGAGAGTTTTTGAATGCTGTAAAAATGCAAAATTTGAAAAGCTGTCATTTTGCCCTATTGTGCAAAGTAATAAAAACTAAAAATCAAAATTATTTTCTTGGACGAAATAGTTAGATTTTAAATTTTACATTTTTGGAGTCAGGAAACATTGTAGTTTCACCCTGTCAAAGCAGTTTTCTCGGGTCAGCTCAAAGTAGTTTTTGGTCATTTTTTACAACAGTGGTAATGTGAACCCTATAGAGAACGCGAATTATTAAAAAAAAAACGTGATTTAATATGGAACAGTCAATAGTCTAATAAATAATAATTCGTTTAAATAATAGTTTAAACTTATTAGGCTTTTTGATACTTAATGATGAGTAGCAGTCATTTTATTTTGAAAAATCAACTTCTTCAAGAAGAAATCAAGTGTTTAAAGACGATGGTTTATGGTTTCTCCTTTGAGACTTTTTCGTTCCGGTTCGGAAGAAAACGGAAAAAGAAAACAAGAAACTTAAAAAAGAAATGAAGCCCTTTTCCCGATGGCTCGACATCGGATTTGTCTTTGCTGAGTGAATACCAAGCTGCGGCTCAAGCCTGTTATTTCAACATACGAGCTTTTTGAAGATCGAATAGTCAAATCAATATTGAATAATAGTAGTTGAACTTGCAATAAGTCGAATTTCACTAGTTCGAATGCTTGCTGATCTGTGCACAACATCCAGGAAAAAAAACCTTGCAAGGAAAACCTTAACAAAAATTATTAAAAAAACCTTGATAAAAATTGATAGAAACGTTCTAGCTAAGAAAAGGCTAAGTTTGTGAAAAAGTCAACTTTGTAGTTAAACTTGAACTAAAAGTTTTGCCCCGCAACAGCTTAGATTACCCATGCTAACACTTCCTCAATCCCGACTATTGGTTAAATCCTTTTAAAAATTAAGTCCTAAAATTTAAAGAGATAAAAGCAGCCATAGTTAAAGAACCCAAACGGATTGCTTAAGTTATTGCAATCTTTCAGGTTTTAATTTGCTTATTTAACGCAATCATATGCCAATAAAGGAAAATGCAGTAAAACTTTAAACGATTACAGAAGAATTAACAACTTTCACATGAGAAAAAAAGTTCTAGAGGAGATGTTTCTTTTGAGTAAAGCTGCTTAATTTCTGCGAGTGTGAAGTGTTTTTCAAGTTTTTGATACTCCCCGCCCGTATGTACGAATATCTCAAAATCCCTGCATATCGATGTGTCTTCTAGCGTTATTCTTGTCAATAAAAATTGACACAAATGTGCAACTGTTGCAATTCCGGTAGTTTTTAAGTATCGAGATTTCAAGTGTTTTGACAGTATATTGCATGCAGGATGTGGGTGAAATAAAAGTTCAATCTCGTTTACTTCAAAATGCGGAACGCTGGCGCTCTCGAAAGAAGAGCCGGTCGAATCTTTGTGTTTTCTTTTCGAAATTTTCTGTTTTCCACCTGGTGGCGAGTTTACAGTTTCAGTTGATGTATCGTTAGAATCTAAAAACAAATAATGTAAATAATTTTAAACAATTTTTTTCCTAACTTAAACAAATGAAACAATTGAATTCTGGAAAACTTGCCAAAAAATACCAGATTAAGGTACAGATATTTATTTTAATTCTAATAATGCCTAGTTATCCAAAATCATATTCGCAGTTTTCAAACACTCATATAATGTTTAGCAGAGATACTCTTAGAATGGACATTGACAAAAGTATGTCCGCTAAAATCTGTCAAAAACTTTTTTAAAGTAACTAGAGAACGCATGAAACGAGCAATTTCATTTCTAAAATAAAATAAAACGGGTTTTTTAATAAGCAAGATACTTTACTGGTCATGTGAAGTGTCATAAATAAAATGATACTGCAACAGAGAATTTCAATCAAAGTCACTGAATCCAATTACACAACTTGTTATTTCACCAGTAGCATGGAGACTATAATGTATTTGTAACTTACAACAACAATAATTATATGAGAAATGATCACCAGGTTCAGAACAACACCACCAACAACAACAATAACACCACCAACAACAACAATAACAACAACAACAACAACATGATTACAGATTGGTAGGAAAGGTATAAGAGCCATTAAGTTTTTGAAGTGACTAAAATATAGTTCTTACACAAATGCAAACAACAACAAGATTCACCTTGTAAATTTACAGGGCTATCTTCCTCTTTAATAGGAGTTGATTGATCTACCAAAGCAGCTTCTGCTTGTTTGCGTTGTTGTTTAAGCATTCGTTGTAGCCTAAATAAAGAGTGAAAAAGTTCTAATATTGTAGTTTACACCATACTTGCAGCAACCTACCAAGTAAATTATATTCATTTGTAATTAGGCTTTTTAATATTTAAGCTGTTAATTATAAAAAATAGTCAAATCACATTAGGCAAGTGACATGGACAATAAGTCATTAGGCTGCATTTTTCTAAACTTGATTCAGCAAGTCTCAACCTTGATATCTGTAAAAACACTTCCTGGATACTTTTTAACAAACAGATGATTTAAAAAAAGAAAGTAGACCTATTTCTTGCTTGAATACGAAGACCCTCTTCTATACTGCTTGTGAGGGCTTGCTGATTAGTATGCTGATGCAGCTTTTCAAGAGCCTGCTCTTGATGTGCTTCATACTCATCACGGTTAGGATATATCTAAACAATTAAAATATTATAATGCACATTTATATTTTTTGGAAACTTAAAACTCCCTGCTGATAAAAGTCTTAAATATTTTGGTACTTTTTACTTGATTAAATTTTGATGGCTTTTTAAAAATGATTTTTTTTTTTTTTTTAATTTTTTTTAATTATTTTTTTTAATTATTTTTTTTAATTATTTTTTTTAATTATTTTTTTTCTTGTGACAACTTGACAATTAAAAGAAACAAAATTTCAAACAAAATTTTCTGGCACAAAAAAATGCAGAAAATCTTTTGCTAAAACATAGGAGAGTATAATTGTACCATTCTAAAATTTCTACAGAGTTAAAAACAAATCATTAAATTTATTAACAATATGCAGTAAGATTATCCAACAGCAACCTTCGCAATCAGAGAATCAAAGTTAGGATCAGGTCTTAGTGATCGTTTGGATATTAACTTTTTTCTACATGTAGGACACTCTTTATTCCCAGCTCTCAAAGCTGTAATAATACAATCATGACAGAATCTATGCAAGCATTCTTTTGTAGTCATGGTATTAGTCAACATATCCAAACATATAGGACACATTAATTCACTATGAAGAGATCTAGGTGATATAGCAATTTCTGTATCATCTGTTATGACTTCTTGTGGTGTTCGATGAAGCTCATACAAACTTAATTCCCAGGATTTTGGTTGCTGAAGACCTTGTGCAGATTGAGACATAGCAGGTCACACTGAAAGGAATTTTAAAAATGTTATTAGAAATAAGAACAAAATGAGCATCTGCAAAATGTGTACAATTTTTAATACTGTGAAATAAGTGAAAAACAATCTTTACTTTATGAGAAAAGTAAACTAAGTTAAAAGAGAAATTCTTTTCTTTTTTTTTTACAGAAACCACTTGCAAAGGTCTTTAAAAATATGACAAAGTAGGAAAGCTTATACAAGTTGGACTTGCATTTCAATTATTATTGATCCTCAACAGACTTTAAAACTTCAAAAAACTTGATTTTAGTTTAATTAAAATTTAAATTTACGTTAAGGCTATGACATAATTATTGCCATGAACAATATTTTAAACAAAATATCAGACTGTAACAGTTTTTTTTTTTTTTTTTTTTGACTAATTGGGGAAAAAGTTGAGCTCTAAAAGAGAATTCAATTTTACTATATGAAATAAATTTATTCAAACCAAGTGGTTTTCTATTAACTAAATATGTGCAAAAAATAATTAGTGAACTTAAAAAGTTATTCCTTCCAGGTCCAAATAAAGTCTGTGAAATAACCAAAGCAATAACCCAATTCTAACATGCTAACTTTAACTATTATAAATGTAATTCAAGCAAATGATTATGTTAATGAAAAAAAAAAACAAAAAAAAAACAATACAATACAAGCAAAGAGATATCTTTTAAAACAACAATTAAGTGATGATATCGAATTGACAATCCTTTAGTTGGAGCAACTCTTGATTACACTAAAAAAATCCCAAGTTAAGCAATTCATATTATTTTATCTGCACTTCAAGCTGACAGTGTTTAGATTGATGAAATAACACTATCAACAAGTTCAACATATTGAGCCGGGAAAACTGGACCTGTTACTCTGGGTAGAAGTGATGTAAACCATTTCCAACAACTACACCCCTTGCTGCTCACTTTGATGGGAACTTGGTATTGGAAAATGATGAAGAACTTGTCAATCATACCCCAACTGCTGTATCAGGTCTCAATATTCTGATTAGCTGGTAGTAATTGTTTGATGGCCATGGAAAACTATTTATAAAAAAAGTTAACTTTGAGAGCTAAATAATCCTCTGCAATTTATTTGCTTTTCTTAATCCTGAACTATGTCAGAGCTTGGTTAAATTCCCAGACCATCTGTGGTGTGCTATACAATGATCTATGCTTTCTCCAGAATTTGGAAGCATTTGCTAAGGCAAACAAATAAGTGGCAAATGTAATTATTAAAAAGATGCAAGGCTGTCTTTGGTTTCTGAGCAAAAATGAGATCTTTACTCAGAATCCAAAATTTGAAAAAACTTTTTTAGATCATATCTGTGTTGAAGAAAAGAGTTGTAGCAGCGTTAAAAAAGTCAAAGGTCCTACAGGAAACAAAAGTTAATCCTAAATTTTTTCCAACATTTCAGAGAGTCACTGTCACATTTATATCTAAAAATCCTTTAACATGACCTCAACCTTTTGAGCTATCACTACAAATCATAAGGATCAGCTGTTATAATATAATGATTATACAGAGCATGCAATGAAACTGGCTACAGATCTCAATATTATTATACCACTTACAACTTTCTTTGACTGTGAAGAAAATTTACAAAAGTCAACAAATTTCCAGATCCCAGTGATTAACTGTTCATGTGCACTACGCAAAGAACATTGAATACAATTCAAATTCTTTCATTTACACTGAATACTTTTATTGAACTTTTTTCATTAAAACTAAGAATTAGACAAACTAAACATATGTCCAGAAATTTCTTCTATAAACCTATAAAGTGATACAAGTTTATATCAGAAAATCAATTACAATTTGATTGTATTACAAATCAAACTTTTGATTTCTTTTTTTGTGACTATATTTACGCAAACAAAATCAAAAAAAAGAAAACGCACCAGTGCGTAGCTTTTTCTTTCTATTGTTACGAAATTAAACAAAACAATATCTTTTGCCTGACGGCAAACATAAGACTCAAAGGTCACGAAAGCAACTTGAAAGATTGAGGAATCTATATGTTCTATAAAAAAAAAAATGTTATTTTAAAAAATATTAATTCTTTTCACTTAGGTATAAAGAATGTATAAATAAAAATTGTTTTTAAAATATTGCTTAAATTTTAAGTTCATTTTTAAAATCCCAGAGTTTTTAAGTTCCTTGTTTCACACCTTTTACTACATTAAATTGTGAAGTATTATAAACTAACGTAACATGGTGTCATGTTTTTTAAAAGGTTATTCGGTTATAGAAGGACAAATCTTTTTCTATAAAAATCAAAACAACCATCCAGCTATAAATATCTTGGGTATAACAAGGAAAATCAATATATTTAGTAGTTACGTATAATAAGGAAATAAACTTTCTCATTTTTCAAATAAAGTAAAATTCTTTTATTCTTTTTATTACAGAGTACGTACCAATAAATTAACCATTAACAATAATAACAATGATTAAGTTACAACTGCCAAAAATAAAACAAAACCCGCTTACAATGATTAAATAATAAATGTTTAAAATTTCCGTCTGACAAAGATGAGCATAAGTGTTGATACATTTACTAGCTTGATAATTTTATTATATGTTAATTAATTTTTAATAATTAACTAAATGAAATTAGTCTCTTCTTTTTGAAAAAATTAAAAACTTTCATGACTACATTTGTTTTGAACATTGTTTTGGTGATTTTTTTATGATGTAGACGAGGCTTTATTCCTTATAATCAGAAAATATTTTTAAAATTTGCAAATTGAGAAGGGTGATTTATTTTAAAATAGTTTTTCTATGATTAATTAATAAAAAATTAACCAATATTGTTATTTGAATAAAATATCTAAAAATCAATAATAAAATAATTTAAACAGATATACATTTATAGAATGCATTTTTTAAGTTAACGATGAGTAACATTTTATATTTTTTTACTATAACTACACGTGTTGAATTTTGTTATTCATTTATAGAAGAATTAAAAAAATCTAGAACTAGCAAAGCTAACAGCGCAATCACTATTTTGTGAAACTGCGTTCACAGTTTTGAGTCTTTCCAATATGACGCGCGACAAAAATATTGATCTCTCTTTATACATATGATTTTCGCTATCCCGTTAAAAGAAGATCAGTGATTTTCTTAACATTGGTGTAGTTGATTATATAACCAATTCTTTCCGACTGAGCTGATATTACTCAGCTTTATAAATTTTGTTTTTTATCAACTTTTCTCTATAATTACTAAAATCTTTTAGAATTCCCTTTCTACTGCTTTGTAGCAATTACATCCATGGACGAAGATGCATTAGAAGAATAAGGGTGTAGGGAAAAGGAACTGCTCTCTTGGATACCTGGGATAATTGTGTAGGGAAATGGCATTGCACTCTCGGATTTCCATACAAATTATATATATATATATATATATATATATATATATATATATATATATATATATATATATATATATATATATATATATATAATTTTTTTTAATAAAGTATTAGTTTTATTAAGATTTTAATTTAAAGCTAATTTTTATTAAAGGAAAAATATCTTGGATAAGAGCTTTTTCAGAAAATGCACAAGAAGCTTTTAGTTGCTGTGTTGTATTGTTAGTTGCTGTGTTGTTATATTGTTAAATATAAAATATTGTTAAATGTTTCATACTTTTAATAATTCAATAAAGTAACAATAACTTTAAATGGTACTAAGTCAGGGTAAATAAGTGCTCTCGCTCACCCAAATATGCAGGCCGCCATGTCTTTGCATATTTCACTCAGACACTTACGAGTACATTTTCTTAGAAGTTTTCCTCGCGGCTGATGCTGTACTTAATGTTGCAATATAAGAAACTTCTTTTTAAAAATTCTTCTTTTCTTTGTTCTTAAATGTCTTTTTTATATTTCTTCTATATATTTCTTTAAATTTCTTCTATATATCTACAAAGTTTCTTCTTTAATACTCTTCTTTCATTTTCTTATTTGATTTTCTTTAAAGAATTTTTTCTCTAAATTTCCTCTTTAAATTTCTTATAAAATTTTTATTACATTTTTAATTATAACTATTTTTTTTAACAGAAATTCTTTAAATTTCTTAATGGTGTCACCGAATTTTGTTTTTTATAAATTTTTAAGAAAAAAAAAGGAATAAATGGTTGTTGTTTTTAAAAATATAATGAAGATAAGTTTGTTTTTTTTTTGTTTTGTTTGTAGCTCCAATTATTGTAAAGAATGAATGCTTTATACCTTACTTTTAAGTTTATCAAAGTGGAATTAGTTAACTAATAAATCTGCTACAAAGGCTCTGATAACAAAAAAGTTAGTGATATCAAGAGCTCTAAAAGAAACAAGAACAGTTACTCTACTTTGAACATCTACTTTGAACATCTACTTTGAACATCTACTTTGAACATCTACTTTGAACATCTACTTTGAACATCTACTTTGAACATCTACTTTGAACATCTACTTTGAACATTTACTTTGAACATCTAATTTGAACATCTACTTTGTCTGAAACATATTTTCTGTTAGGGGTGCTATTGAGATCTTGGGATAAGGCGTATTAATTGTCAGTATTTTATTGCTTGAAAGTTATGAAAGTTTGAATATAATAAGTCTCTGCTAAACACTGAAAGTTTCTAAATAAACACTGCTCTTATAACCTGATAAAAAAAAAAATAAATGCTGCATATAATATTTCTTTTACTATTTTTAGAAATTCAAAACACATGCCACATTTGAAGTGTCCAACTTCAAGGTTGCCATGGTTAATTGAAAACTCCTTGTTTGCAAATTTTTCCTTGGAATGATCCGAATCGTTCTAAGTTAGCAATAATTTCTCCATTCTTATTATTATATCTATTCATTTCTTATAATTCATTTTCATTTATTCATTTCGTATCATTTATTTTTCGTTTTTTTTTTATCAAGTTGTAATGATTAATCCATTTTCCAAATTTTAAAATTTTTGTTGGTGCAATAATTTTAAGGCTCAATGACTTCAATGACTTCAACGTCAATTTTAGGTAGAAAGTATGGTTGGCTGTATCAAATTTTAGGTAGATGGTGTGGTTGCTCGTTGAATTAAATTTGTAATAATCCGATGATGGGTATGCTATTTTGAAGTGTATTCTGTAGTTGATTCCCAAAAAATTTTCATCATATCTGGTTTGTTGTAATAGCTTATTGTTATATTTGATTATAGTTAATTATTATATTTTTTTCACAACAATGGAGTAAGATATTTTATATTACGCCCTAGAGAATTCTGAAAATATACATAAATCGTACAACTACGTTTATGCGGGCAAAAGAGAAAAAAAGAAATATATAACCATAAAGCAAGTAAAGCAAATTTAGTTGTCTTGATTTTACATGGTTCAAAATTGACAGAAAAATTCAGCATTAAAGTTGAGAATTTGCATTAAAGTTGAGAATTTCCAGGATGTAGAAAGATTTTATGAAATGAAATTATTGCTTTGTTTTAAAAAGTTAGATTTTTTTAACAAGTATTTTGAGTGAAAATGTGGAATTCAACTGAAAGAATCTCATCAGATTTGAATCACGCATGGCATACAAGTTTGATGTGAAAGTTAAAAACTATGAAATTTTTTGTTAAAAATGCAAGAAAAAAATTTAAACAAGTTTATAATTTTTTTTTAGTTTTTGCGTCATTATATTTAAGTATATATTGAGTATTCTATTAATAATAGCTTTACTTGATAATCATCATCTTCTGTTTCCAACTCCTCCTCTTCACTGATTTTTTCTATTCCAACATCATGATTAATAATTTCATCACATTTTTCAATGTCTTCCATTCTGTTGTCTGTGTCAATTCTTGTTTTAGTTGTCGCAACATCAGTTTCATGATAAATAAACATATTTTTCACAGCTTCTGGTAGTGTAGTTTTCGACTTATATTTCATTCTTTTAGCAAAAGATAAAGAACTAATAATTGGGTCAGATGTATTCAATGCTCACCTAAATAAATGAAATGAGTTTTATTCTCTTGAATATTTTCTGTCGTATTTTTCACGATCTCTGGAGTAGAATCTGTTTCTAACCAAATGCAACAACTGGGAGAGGTGAATTTAAAATGATATCAGCACCTGGAGCAAGGATTTTGTGAATAAAAGCTGGAACCTTATACCAAGAGAATCTAAAAAAATTTTGTTAGTTTTGCTACAAGAGTTTGCAAGTTTCGTAGGATCAATAGAGTTATTGCAATTGTAATAAGAATAATTATGTTAATAACTGTAATAAAAATAATAATAATTGTAATTGTATAAGAATGTGGCTAATTCTTATCATCAAATTTTTAATCTGCACTGAGAACTTTACTTAACAGTGCTGGATTTGAAAATGCCATGCGACAGAAATTGCTTGTAGCGCTGGTTCCTGCTCCTTCAGATGTAGGCATGTCCGCCTTAACTCAAAACTTTTTCCTCTCAATTTACGTCCGCCTTAACTCAACTTTTTCCTCTCAATTTACTTCGCCTTGAACTTCTCTCCAAGTTTTTGTTTCAAGTCTATAAGATAAATGGAGTAACTATTCAAAAAACCGGATCGAAACATGAAGTGGTGACATACCATTAATTACAGTGCCTTCAAAAGTTTTAAAGTTATTTAAATTTCTAATGTCACTCATTTCATTCGGCTTGGCTTTGCAGATTAAACAACTCTGCATGGATTTCGTATTTGTGATGTAGGCCAAGACTTTCCCATGAATCACGGCCATTAAGAAATTAAAACTCACTAAAACCGACTTTTTATTTGGTTGTTCTATTAGAAGTAGTCCCAACTCAGCCCTTTCTGCTTTTATTTTTGCTTTGATTCTTAAAACCGTTTCTTTTGGCTCATTCATGTAATCAAACCTCACTGGTTAACAGAATCTCACATTTTGAGGTGACATGTTTAACCAATACATTTTTTCTTTATTTATATAAGATGATAGCCAGAGCAGAGTTGTAGCAGTTGCCAATAAATCAACATCACTGTTAATAGCATTATCTACCTTGTGGTTATATGGTGCTTTTCCGATGTTCCATCCAAGCCCCATGAACTAAGAACCATATTGTCTCGATGTTTGTTATTGATGTTTGTTATTTTTTTCCATATGCTTCAAAATATTCTTTTCGTTCACTTGTACAATTTTATCAGCTGCATGCTTCATAAGTGGTTTCAAATTTACTTAAATAGCAACTTTTACTAATGTCTTATAAATGTCTATGAATGTATTACGAATGTCTTACGAATGTCTTACGAATGTCTTACGAATGTCTTACGAATGTCTTAAGAATGTCTTACTAATAGTGAAGTGATTATTTTTTTAAAGAAAAGTATTATATTTATTTAAAGAGGTTCTTAAATTGGTCTGAGTTATAAAATAATTTAAAAATCTTTCTGCCATTTTAAATTTAGTTTCATTAAACATGTTTAAGCAAATACAGTTGTTGGTATTTTACTTGAATAAAAAAAGAGGTTTTATTATTCTTGCAGATTTTATTTTAATTATTGATTACTGTACTTCGGTACATTCCTACGAGAGTCATTTTATCTTAGCATTTATCAATACTTCCATTTATCTTGAAGAGTTGTGAATAAACTCATTTTTATATCATATTATTATTTGTACCATTTGTACCAACCTTACCACTAAATGCAGAGTTCTTACAATCAACATAAATTCAGTAATGAAAGTATTCGATCAAACGAGCTTATATGAGCATGTGGAAGTTTTAAATGAACTTATAACTTTACAAGACCAGTGTCAGCAGATAAAAGTTTGAAAAAAAAAGTTTATGTTGAATTTGAAACGTGAGGTTTTGAAAATGAACACTTTCTTAAATTTGATTTAAAAAACATAGTTATTCAAGTTCTGTAACATTTGATGGTGAACCTCTGATGCAGGGGGGGGGGCTTTATTTGGTGGTATAGCATATTTTATATTACAAGGTATTTCTTTTTTAAAAACTTTTCCTGCTATCATCCAAAATGAAGAATTGTCTAATATTAAAAAAAACTATTTACTTGCATAACTTAGTCCGACGTCAAGCATTGTCTGTTACAGGCTGATCTCTTTCCAATGATAATTATATAATTGCTGATCATTTTTCACATAAACAAACTCATGAAAAAACTTTTTTCTCTAGAGCATGTAATTAACATAAGAAGTGTCAAATGTTTAAAAAGAATTTTAAATACAGTTCAAATCCAGGTTTTATAGTTTAGAAAAGTTTGAAGTAAATACTTTAAAACAGGGCCCTTCGTTAATCCCAGTGTTACTTGAAAAAATACCTGATGACCTTAACCTTATTTTTAATCAGAAACTTACCATTCACAGCCAGTACATTTTATTCTACTGAAGCATCAACAGTTAACCAACCTGTTTTTGAACGAAATAACAATCATGATGACATTTTACCCTTTACAAAAAAATAATTCTACTACCACTTAACTTTCATGCAAATTCTACAACAGCAACCAAATATTGCATCAATGTCAAGTTATTATAAATGATACAGATTGAAATAAGGTTTTTAGCAAGATAAGGCAAGCCTTTTTGAAGGATATTTTGGTCATATAAATGTTGTTCATTTTTAAAACGTTTTAGATGTGGCTGTTTTCACCATATATGAGTTTGTGGTTATGACAAGCGAGAGGATTATTCAAAATCTAACAATGAAAAACAAAAGGAAAATTTAACCTTAGTTTTACTTCTAAATGAGGTTTTCTCACTGCAAACTGTTTTAGTAGCTATTGAAAATGAAGACCATTAGTGATATGAGATCCGTCAACTATTGTTTGACAACTGTTCGTAGCTAAGTTACATTTCTACATCAGCCTGTGCCAAACTTAAGTTAAAAGAATTGTGCAAAAAAGAAATTCATTACAAAACCTTTGGACATTTCAGAGATTTTAAACAGATTTAGGTTGTGCGTTAAAATTATTTGTGGTTATAACATTATCTTAGAATGCTTCTCTAAAGAAATCTTCCTTAAAGTAATCTCCTCTCCTTTAAATAGACACCACATTGGGATTGCTTCCAGTAACAATAGTCATTTGAGAGGCCTAAGTTTAGTTGATGATAAGAAATCAAATGTAACTTTATTTGTTGATGTATTGGTAGCAGCACTTTTATTGGAAATTTATGGAAAATCAGGTTATTAGAGAAATTAGTGGTATAATTAAAAATTAGGGACCTATGATTTAAAAATGGAATCTGAATTTATTATTAGCCAATTAGCAATTTCACAACTTATTGTAAAAAGCTTAGTTGCCATAAAAATTAGACCATCCGGTATTAGGTGGTACTTATAATTTAAGTAAAAGTAAGTTTTTGGAGAAAAAATTTTTAAAAAATCCAAATTTAGTTACATCTTATAATAATATTATCAAAAATCAATTGCCATAGAGCATTATTAAACGAGTGTCCAATAGGCAGGGCCGGATTAAGCCATTTTAATGGCCAAGGCACAAACCCACATGGATGCCCCCTTCTGATCGGGGTCCCTGATCTTTCTTTGACCGTAACCGCTGGTATGTTTAATATTATGCAAAGAAAACAGTTATTAACAAATATGTTTGTAGTTTATCACTCATATAAAACCTACAATAAAGTATTTCTGTATTAAAATTATTAGTTGATAAATTTGAAATAATAATAGACAAAAGCACTTTATTTTCTATTCGATGAAAAAATCAAAAAGATATTTTCATTTACATTTTAAAGTTGTTTTTTTTTCAAGATTTAAAATCTTGAGAAAAAAAAAAGAAAAAACTTGTTAGATTTCCATCAAACAAAGTTTTTGAGTTTTTTTTTCGTCAAAGTTAATTTTTCGCAACATCTGCTTCGATCAGTAGCAGGGATGAGGAATCAAGCCTTTCTTGTTTTATTGTTAATCTATTTGGATTCCTTGTACGGTTCTACTGAGAAAAAGAGTGCTCAGTTGAACAGTTATTAAGCATAAATGTTAAAAATATGTACAAGACGATTTCAACATTTGGAAAGGCAAACTCGATGTTGTCTCTAACTATTACTTTGTAATTGAACGTGTTTGAACGTGTCTGAACGTTGTTTTGAACCATGATTAAACGTGTTGTTTAATCATGGCCCGATTTTGATGCAGGAAACTTGTGGCGAATATATGAAACTGTTGTAGTTAATTACATAAGTTATTGTTCAGATCTTTAGGATAAGCATTTATTAGTTTTTAACAGCACTGAGATGTTTTTGATTGTGAAACATCGACCAAACAAGAAAATCGAATTGCTATATTATTATATACTTGTCCTCATCCACTCATTTCTGTCTCAAGTTTTTCAACAATGCCGTAGAATGCAGATAAGTGAAATTTGTCTTTGGCATTCAGAGATACCTTAGGGTATAAGAATCAAGGATTTTTCACACTGAAACGGTTTTGAGGCCTTCTTCATTTATTTAAATCCTTTTTGAAAAAATATAATTACCTAGAATTTTTAGAACTATTCAATTTTCCATTCATTAAAACTAGAACAGCAACTACATCTAGTCATAATTGGGATCAGCATCAGTCATCCCCATAATCAGTATTATCATTAAGTTTTTAAGTAATTAAAGAAAGTGACATGGAACAATGATTCTAGACCTACTCTAGTTGCTATTAGTTGTTTTGTACTTGCCAATTAGAGTAGGGTTTAGAGAAAATATATATTATCAGTTTGGCGACTATTTATTTTCCTTGTGGTCAAGTAGTGTAGCAGTTTTAGTCACAAGTACTCGTCTAGTGTAAGTGAAGAAATCGTAAGGAATTAGTAAAAAGATGCCTTTGAGTGGCCGTGTTGAAAAAAAACTGCTCACATTTTGATTTGAATTTGTTCTTTAAATAGAACAATATCAAACTAACAAAATACACAAACATATAGTTAGAACAAAGACAGATTGAAAATATTTGACAAAGTAAAGCACATTGTAATACGCTAATAACACTACCAGACATGAATTTTTATAGAAGACAAACTGTAACGAAAATATTTAGTTCTTAACAAATGATGAAAGAAAAAGTATAGTTTTGATAGTCTAGGTCGAAAAATTTTTTTGTAAAATGCAAATTTTTATTTCTCCATTTTTCATATACTTTATACTAAGAGTAGCCGATGGTTATAATTTCTATGATGCTTTTACTCTAATGAATGCATGGGACAAATACATTTATTTGACTTGATATTAAAAAAATTATCATGTATTATCACTTAACATTATTATTACTTGCGATGAAGATGATGATTGGCTGCCTAACGACGAGCCAAAGTCTATCAGCCAGAGACAGCTGGACTTGTTTGTTAGAAGACTTGGCCTGTCCAAACAGAATGCGTTTTTTGCTGGTTCAATGCTAAGAGAAGTCGGTGTCCTTGCAAAGGAAACAAGAACGTCTGTTTATAAGACAAGAGACGCAGCTTACGTGCCATTTTTTAAGAGAAGTGAAGACAATAATTTTGAATTTTGCTGTGATATTCCTGGTTTGTTGACGAAGATGGGTATCTATACACAAGTGGAGAATGACTGGTGGTTGTTCATCGATGGCAGCACAAGAAGTGTAAAGGCGGTCCTTTTGCAAATGAGAACGCGTATCCAGCCATCCCGATTGCTTACTCAATTACAGCAAAAGAATCTTATGAAACTATGAAATCTATTTTCCAGCTTGTTCGTTATGACACATTTCAGTGGAGAGTTTGATCGGATCTGAAAGTTGTAGGTCTGCTGACAGGTATGCAAGGAGGTTATGTGAAATACACATGCTTCAGTTGTTTGTGGGATAGCCGCGCTAAACATGAGCATTATATCAAGAATGAGTGGCAAGCACGAGGCAATGCGACCCTTGGTGTTCACAATTTTCTCAATGAGTCACTTGTTCAGTCTGACAAAGTTATTACACTTCCATTGCACATAAAGCTTGGCCTGTTTAAGAACTTTGTTAAGGCATTACACTCTGACGGCGAACCGATGAAAATCATAAAGGAGACCTTTCCAAAACTGTCACTTGCAAAAGTTAAGGAAGGAGTATTCGTTGGACCAGACACTCGAAAACTTTTGAAAAGCCAACAGCTTACTGATTCCTTGTCCCCAATTGAGCTCAGAGCATGAAAGGCTTTGAAAGACTGTGTGAAGAACTTTCTGGGTAAGTATCTGAAAGTTTCTTCTTTGCACTCATTTATTCAGACAAGCACCGGTCAGACGGCTATAAAGACATCATCTCAGAATTGTTATCAGCCTTCAAAGAAATGAATGTGCACATGTCCCCAAAGATTCACTTTTTGCATAGCCATTCGGACTTTTTCCCCAAGCCTTTTGAGAGAAACATTACAGACGAGAATGGAGAACGTTTCCACCAAACGATTTCAACTATTAAGCATCGCTACCATGGGCGCGCCGATGAGAGAATGACGGCTGACTTCTGCTGGCTGACTTATAATCCTGTTTAGTTTGTTTTTTGTCAATTATATACTCATATACCTTAACAACATCGCTTAGTTTTATTACAAAAATAGGAAAACCGGTACCTCTAGTTTACCAAAAAATGGTTCGACCCTGACAAATTTGGCTATGCATTTGGTCTTCAGGGCCATCCAAAGAGTACTATTTTCGCTTCAAACCTCTTGTATAAAGTGAAAAGTGAAAAAATGTCTTGTAGTGTAAGTGAAGATATGATATAGCACTTATTCAATCGTGGAACTTGTAAAATATGGAAATTTGTAACCTAAACAAGATGATACTGAGGGGTAGGGGGAGGGTATACAACCTGAACTGCTATTTTCTTTCCTCTTCAACATATTTAACTTTGACAAGTATTGTAGGTAGAACAAACTGTAATCTTCATCATTTTATATTTATGTTTTCAACACACGATCCACAAACGTTTCTACTCAAACCATTTCATAATTAAAAATAATGAACGGATGAAAGATTTTCATTTTACAATGCCTCTTTTTTTTCATTTTACAACGCCCCTCTGGCAATTTATTGTGGTTCGCTGATAACCCAAACATAATTTAATTATCTGTTAACTAGCATACACGTTTTTTTAATTAACTTACATTTAGGTTATTACTTTTGTTAAAGTGGTTGCCATTAAATAAAATTTATGTATGCTACTGTCAGTTTACATGACATGCGTGAATGCAATTTGCAGTTACAAGACGTGGTGAATACTATTTGTTAACTAAATAACTTGTAGTGACAGAAAATATTCTTTTCATTTTAATTTAATTTTGAAAACTTATTACTGGTTGTATTTTATATGCAATATGTGAATTTTTGTTAAAAAATATAAATTTTGTCAAGCATTTTTTAAGTGAAATATTGAACAAAGACGCACATAGCATCATTTTAGTTTAAAAAAATGATAATAATCATCATAAATAAAAAATATTAACATAAAGAAATGAAAATAGTTATCATAAATAAGATATACAACATTAAAAAAAAAAAAAATGAAAACAACCATCATAAAGAAAAAGTTGTAGTATTAAAAAATGAAAATAATCAACATAAACAAAAGTTATAACAATAAAAAATGAAAATATTCAGCATAAATAAAAAGCAAATATGCTTTCAATTTCAACTGTGTTTAAAACGGAGTATGAACTATTATATAGGATCATGGAATTCAGCAGAAAAAATTTTAAGTAAGGTAGGACAACACAATGGGCCGTGATATACCAAAAGTCGAAAATTTTTTTTAAAATGTTTACATTTTAATCTACTTATTCCGTGTACATAGGATATTGGGTCCCATTAAAACACAAGGGCTGTTTATCAAACACATCAACGTGCGTTCAATAAAAGTTTTCAATTTTAGCTTGTCTCTCGGAAAACTAATTTAGGCAGTTGGGCGATTTTCTAAAAACATGATAGAAGATATTTTATTTATATGCGCTACTGTGGTATTGTTAAGTAATTTATATTTTTGCGAACTTAATTGATAGCGTTAACAACTATATTGTCTTTCAACTGATACTTCTCGCGGTTCTCTTAAAAGTTTACAAATTAATTTATCATCAATCAAAGATAATGTGTTGATTTGTCTAAAAAACAATTATTTTTTGCAATTAATAGGCCTATATTTTATTGGCTAAGTTTGGCCAGTCGTCTTATAATTGTTACCCACTGCCAAATTTTTATGTAATGATACAAAACCATTTTTAGTTGCCGATACTTAAAGTTCTATGTAGCTGAAACATTACACACGATTTTAACCCGTAACAACCGTAACATTGTTTTTGAATTGGTATTGTTCCCTGAAATAACAGTACTCAGCTTTGAACTTTTTTCCATGTTATTTTGAGTTGCATGTTACGTGGCTTTGAGCTTGATGTTGGTTTATGTAGTGATTATTGTACACCTGCAGAAAGGTTTTATGTAAAATGCTATCCACAGTACCATATTCCTCAGAGTATTCATGAAATGCTTATTCATGGGCGAACTGTTACAGCCAATTGAGCTTTTAAGTGAAGAAGCTCAAGAGGCCTGGAATAAAAATACTTAGAAGTACAATGAGTTTTTTGCACAAAAGTGTGATCAGATCATAAGTTATGACGTATTAAAGCGATTAATTTTGTTCTGGTAACCCATTCATTTTCATTTTAAGTCCTGCAAAATGGCCCATTTTCATGCAGGAGCATTTAACATGTAGGCCTTAAAAAGAAATTTTGTGGCATCCATTTCATACTTCTTTCTTATAACTTTCTTAAAAGATGTTTTTTTTATATTGAAGGAATTTAAGTGAATTCTACACCAAACTTTTATTGGAAAACTTGCTGCAAACAATGACGTAAAGTTTCCAAAGCAATTGCTTATCAAGTCCACTCAGTCTTGTTCATTTTGTGGTGCTAACTCACTAATATTTCTCATATTTCTGTTAAGTTGCATATTGTTGAAGTAGCAAATTTTTCTATAAAAGTTAAGTATATACTTTTTTATGAATCAAACCATTTTCATGTGAAAAAAAAAATATGTAAAATATAAATTTTAACATTTGACGAAATAAACGAAAGCTGATTTCATAAAAGTAATGATGGCACATTGTAAACTTTTTCCTGAAGAAAAATTCTATGAAATCTTGGTGGGTAAATAGAGTTTCATACACCTTCAACCATATATAACCATATAAAAGCATATAAAATTTTTAAAAAATTCTAAAAATACATTAAAAAGGTTTCATTTTTATAAATTATTCTTTTCGTCCTAGAAGCAACGATTCTGATTCAGCATACAAGTCGAACTTGTAACTTATAGAAGCAAACCAGAACCATCGTAGGCGCGACGAGTACAAAAGAGTTTTGAAAAGCATCGCAATAGCATGAGGCAGCATTTAGTTGCGTCGCTCAAGAAGGTCCTGGAGGCGTCCGGTTTTTTTCAGCTTTAAATCATGAAGAACGCTGTCCTAAAAAAATGATTTTTGAGTGAAAAATTTTTGAGTGTGGAGAAATGAGGTATGGAGAAAATCGGAACATTAAAATGTGATAAGAGAATTACCTTTTCGAATCCATAATTAAATCCGTTCGGCCTTTTAGTTCTAGGACGTTCAAAAATAATTTCCTCAGGCTGCGAACTATAACGAGTGGGTTTAGAAATATTACTAAAGTCGATCGGTCTTTGAACAAGACCGGGCAGAGGCATGGGTTTGAGATCTCTGGGCGACTCTTCGTACTCGTTTTTGAATGCTGAATTTTCGTAGCTATGGAGAACAGGCGACGAATTTCTATAACCAGAAGGAACCGAATTCAATAAACTTTTGCGCTGATTTCCCTCTGTTTGGCGAGGATTCGTTTTGTTATCGAGTTTTTTATCAAAATTGGAGTATGAATAAAGGTCTGAGAAGTTTCTTAAAACATTATCCGAAAGTTTTTCGTTTCGCGCGTTTGACGATAGAGTAGAGATATTTTCTGGTGGAGGTTTTCTCGGAACAGTTTCTCTAGCACTGGATGATGTAACATTAGCAGGATAATCGGGGACAATAAATGAACCTGATGATGGTGTGTATTGTTGTGGGGTATGATTAAAAATAAAATCTGAATTCTTGGAACGCCTGTCTTCGACCATCGGAGAATATTCGTAAGCGGGATTTTTTTTTGGAACTGTTCGATCGATAAGGTAGTTAAATGGTTTATGATCGCTTCTTGGTAAGTATTCCCGCCGGCTTTCTAAGACGCGATCGCGATATGACGAAACGCTTTCATTTTCTGATAGCTTTTTCTCTTTAGCAGAAACATATTTTTTGTTTGAGGGGACAGAAAAGTTTTCGTGAACTGGTTGTTTTTCAAAACTTCGCGCCTCAACTTTAATTTCATTTCCTCTGGGATAAAACTATAACCAATTAAAATTAATTATGGATTTTACAAGTAAACGTGAGCGAAAAGTGGGAAAAGACAATTTGCAAATAGTTTTACCCAATCAGATTTTGTCTTTGGAGTAGTGCGTTGTTGACGGCGTGGATAGTACTCATCGTTTACAGTTGGCTTATTCGGAGGAAGTTGCTTGCGTGGATTTCGGTTTGCTG
Organism: Hydra viridissima; assembly: GCF_058129835.1. Taxonomy (NCBI): domain Eukaryota; kingdom Metazoa; phylum Cnidaria; class Hydrozoa; order Anthoathecata; family Hydridae; genus Hydra; species Hydra viridissima. The sequence continues at coordinate 653,365 of NW_028324308.1, read as the reverse complement.
CCTTTTTTGGTACTCGTTTAGGCTGTACCACTTCTTCTTTAATCTCTTCGCGCTTTTTTGGCTTTTCAACCAACCCAAGCATTGGAGCATTTTTGTAATCATCTTGAACGGCACCTTCAACTTCTTCTGCTAAATGCAGTCTGCAAATAAAAAAACATTTTAAAAAAAAAAAATAACTTAACTGACAACTTTTTAAACCCTTGAAGCAAATGCAAATAATAAACGACATCAAATGAGCAACAGAAACTAGGTATTCAAACAAACTTGGCTAATCTATATTTCTGTCGCAGAGGATCGCCAAAACCTTCAACAACTGCTATCATACGGTCTTTATGGTCCACTAAAACAGATATTAAATTAATAGATAAGGAATAGTAGAAGAGTAACGCAGAAAAACTTAACCGAGAAAAAACTGCGGGAAAAAGAGCACTTCTTTTTTTTTTTTTTTTCTTTAATGACGTCATAACATTTTTAAAGGTGTTTAAAATAAGTTTGTGGTGTGAATACTAAAATATGATGGTGTTGATAATAAGGTTGGTCGATGATGTGATGTTGAAATCTAACCTAAGCGATGATGGTGAATGAGATGTTAAACTAAAATTGTGCAAACTTTGTGATAAACGTAGAAAAAAACTGCACATACATTTTTGACTTTTCAATTTTTGGTGACTAAAATAAAAAAATCAATAAAAAAATTTTAATCAAAAAGTTGAACAAAAAGTAAAACTTTACAAAATATCACGTGACTCATCTTCTGTTCTTTGTAAAATATCACGTGACTCATCTTCTGTTCTTTGTAAAATATCATGTGACTTACCCTTCTCTTCGCGCTTTTTCCCTCACAGAGTGTATTACCTAAAAAAATAAATGATAAAATTAAGTTTAAAAATTAAAAGGCACATTTTCTGAGTTACTATAAATAGTCAAAAAAGGTTGAATGATGCATTTAGCACTTATTTATTTGGGTTTGTTAGACACTAATGTTTACACTAATAGTACAATTATATTCATACCCCTTCATATACTCTTTAAGAGCAACTTTTAGAGATTCATTTTACATCTCTCTTTATGCTCTTTTGTGAGGATATCTTTTTTTTTTTTTTTTTAATAGTAACAAATTAACAGAACAGAATTATTAACAGAATTTTTTTAAAAAAAGTAACAAATTAACAAGCAAATAGTTACTGGGTAACAGGTTCTGTTTAGCATTTCAAGAGCTTCCTTGGATGCAAGATCAATCTGAAATGTAGAAACAAATGTTATAACTGACCTTATTTAATGAATCAATTCATCTAAAGAATAAAAAATCGAATTTTAAAAACATTCAAAGAAAGAGCAGAGATGACTTAGAAAACGAGAGTTAATTCACAATCTTTCAAAACATCAAATAAAAAAATGTAGCATTTAGAAAAAAAAATCTATTAACATTATGCATTTAGAAAACAAGCATTTTTTTTTCTTTTTGCTAGACCTCAAAGTCCACATGCACCAAACAAAAAATATACCTGAGATAATAAAATAATCGCTCTTGTTTCTTCTAGAGCTGCCTGACCTTCTGGATCACTAATTTTTTCGTAATCAGGTGCTTTTACAGCAGATTTATGGTTAACTAATTCCGCTAATTGATTTTTTTAAAAAAAAAAAAGAACATTTTGAATAAGTCTTTACATTTCTGCATTTTCAACTTTCTAAGTTCTACTGAGACTATAAAATCATTTAAAGCCACAGTAAAATATTATAGTCAATACAGTAAAAAAACTGATTAACTTAGAAAAAAGGTACAAAAATATTCATTTTTAAAAATAATAGGAATTTCAAAAAGTATCAATAAATTTATCTTCAATACATTTTTAAAAAACAACTTTTATAAACCTAATTTTTGTGTTGTGTCTTCCTCATCGCTGCTGTAAAAGTCTTCATAATCTTCATACCCTCTTTTCTCACGCTTTATATTACGATAGTAAGGCCGCAGAGCTAAGATAAATTTTTTTAAGCTGATAAAATTGAAAATTAATAATAGGAAGAGGTTAAGAAGATCTTTATATAACGTAATAATAAAATCTGTTGTATCTTTAGGGCCTACCATCTGTACTGCCATTGTTTCTCATGACTGCTTTTTGATGGATGTAAGCCCGCAGTCTTTCCCATTTACTTCCGGAAAATGTTTTATCCAGAATATCTAGTACATAGAGTGAGACTATAGCATCTGGGTGTATGACTGCTTTGATGAATGGTGAGTGTTAAACAATGAAAGTGTTTCATAAAATGTCATGCATGGAATAGCAAAGAGAACTAATGAAGTTATTGATAAAGGTTGCCGCTTTACAAGCTTACCAGCACTTTGCACTGATGTTTTTGGAATGGCAGTAGAAATTTCTTTTTTATGCTGAGTGATTTCAATAGTTTTAGGAGGGATTTGGTGATGAATAACAGCCTTTTGATTATGAACTCTTTTGTTCGGTTGCTCTGCTTTTACCACTGTGGAGAGAGGCTGCTTTTTTTTGCTGTGTAGAAGCGCTGCACAAAATTATTACAATTAAATTTGCAAAAAAATTGTAAATGCTGAATGAAAGAATGAACAGTTGAGTGAATGAATGTTGAGTGAATGAATGTTGAGTGAATGAATGTTGAGTGAATGAATGTTGAAAAAAAACGTTGTCTAAATTCTTAGTAAGCTTCAAATAAATTGCTTTTAAAAAAAGAAGCCTTAAGGTTACCAGAGTTGCCAACATTTAATTTAATCAATAAGCATATCTGGTGGAAGTTTTTTAAGTTTCTTCTTTCTCTTTTCTTTTGGTAAAATGGAGTCATTCTCCATAATTACCATTTGTTGTTCAACTTTTCAAATTATTTGTTTTTGTCTTAACATCCATATCTTTGTTAAACTATTACAGAACCTTCAAATGTTAACAACCTCATCAGCACGGACATTTTTATATAATTTTTTAAAGAAAAATAAACAAATTAAAATTGATAGACAAAGTATGTAGCATTAGTAATTGCTTTGAAAAATGGAGCAGATATCAATTAAAAACTTCGTATCTTTTTTTGTTGTTGTTGTTTTTGTAATCAAAACTTTTAATGAGATTTAAAATGACAAAGTTTGAGAAATATATATATATATATATATATATATATATATATATATATATATATATATATATATATATATATATATATATATATATATATATATATATAGATTAAACCTTAATGTGAATATTTAAAAGAATGAAACACTTTTACAAAGAACCATGTTTTTGTGACATGATCATAATTTCATTTCATCATCATTTGTAATTTGCGTCGGTTATCTTTTTAAAACTGTTTAGAACAGAAACTTTTTGAAGTTGCTTAAACACTAATGTTAATTTACAATATCTTACCCATTTCTGCTGCTTCGGGATCAACTTGAACCTTTTTTTCTCTGTTCTGATAGATTTTCCTTTGTTTATAACCTAACCAAACTAAAACCATAAAGTAATAAAATGAACATGCACATTTAAAATGGTTTGCAACTTGAATTTCAACAGATAAAATATTTACCTGCTCGTATTTTAGTTGCAGCTTTATTACGAGCTATTAATTCTTTTTTTAATCTTCGCCGAAATATAAAGCTCCGTATAACTAAAAAAATTTATAACCAATTTTAGTCTGATTGAAATTTTAAAATGCAGTCAAACATTAGAAAACAAATGAAAAAAACAATCTTAGTTTCTCTTACTTTTTTGGCACAGTTTAACTTTTGTGCGGTTTGAATCAATGATGGTGTTCAATTTCTCTACATGCCAGTATTTTAAAAATACCTAACAATTGATAAAATAAAAATAAAAATTTTAAAAATATGTATAAAAAACAAATTATTACAAAAATCATAAAACAAAAAAAAAACAAAAAAAAAAAACAAAAAAAAAAAACAAAAAAAAAAAAAGATGATTACCTTTGTTTTCCCTATTTGCCATTGCTCGCTATCATCAATTTTTGATTCACGTAGAATTGTTAAGCAGTTGGCAGGTGTAGGTGCAAATGGTTTTGTAACATCAATAATAATAAACTTGTACCTGTTTTTGTTTTAAAAATTTTAAAAACCAAAAAAAAAAGGATTCAAACTGTTCAAGCACGAACATTTTTACATGAGTGCACTTTTCCAGATAGTTTTTTCTTTCTTCAAAAATGAGAAAAAAAAAGTCACATAGCAAAAGATTGAATTAAATTACCTTTGTACAAAATCTTTAAACAATATTCTTTCTGAGAAACCCTGAAATTCACAAATAAATAACCTATAATAAAACTATATGTAAATGTTTGGATAAATACTTTTAACTTCAACAGTTTTCTTACCTTTTGTCGTATTCTTGTTGTCTCTAGAACACCTGTGTATTTAAGTTGCTTCATAACCTTCTCATCATCAAACACATTAGGATTATTTTGAAGGTTTGGACGCAAGCATCGCACAAAATGAGGCTCTGATTTGATAATTTTCGACAACAGCATCCTGAGAGATTGCTACTCAAGAAAATGGAAATATTTGAACAGCTAAAAAAAAAAATCTTAAGAAAAATGAAAATTAAATGTTTGAAGAACTTTAGGAAGACTTGCAGCTCCAATCTTCGCTCTTTAACATTTTAAAAAGATTTTAGTTCTTATTCCTTATAAATCTCTGTGTATGTAAAAATGCTTGACTTAGATCAAAGTATTCATTTCACAAAAATTAAAAATCAAAACTTTACTAAAACAAATTACCCTAAACTGTACAGAAACTGTCTGTTGCAAACGGCTAATTGTAGCTGATTGGCTAGAATGATTTGAATTTCCCTAGAAAAACATGTGAAATAATGAAAAAAAAAAGGTTGCTTTTATATACTTTTTGTATACTGTTTTTCTAAATTTTTCTTTATGTCACAAATGTCCCAAACTGGTTCATAAAACTGTCAGAAGCAACACATGCTTTACATACATTTTACATATGAAAATAATCAAGTGGGCTTTTACAACCCATAAATTTAAGACGGATTAACTCACAGACATTCTTGTATCTTGTTTTAAATCAGATCCTAAATGTATGTAAACTTAAAATAATACATTTGTATTGATAACTTAACCCAAAATCAATATATGAAAATTAAAAAAATTGAAATTGATTAAAATTACCAAATTTACCTAAGAAGAGTGCAGCAAGCGTTTTATCCTCTAAAAAGATTAAAAATTTAAAATTCTTAATTTATGAATCATGGTGAATCTCACATCAAATTTACATTTCATCAGTAAAACAACAAACCAAAAATTAAATTTTTACAAAGAGTTAGAAAAGCATACTACTAAGTCGAAGGGTTTGAACTACATCCATAGAAAGAGTATCTCGATTCTTCTCCAAAAATCCTGTTGCATCATATGTTACCTGGATATTTATAATTTACGTTATTATTACATTTACTTGAAAAATGAATGTGCAAAAACAATAAATGAAACAAATTATGAAAACAAAAAAAATTTTTTTTAATTTGATAAAAAAAGTTGCATAAGACAAAGATAAAAAAAAGACACAAAAAAATTAAAAAAATACTTTTTCAGCAAAATGTTTTATTGTGAAAAAAGTATTTGTTTCTTTTGATGATATCATATATTCAGATGAAATGTTGTCCTGAAATTTTTCTAAAAACAAAGTAAATAAAGTACAAGACATCAAAGTCTGACTAAGCAAGGATGGATAATATACAAACTTTTGGAGAGCTTGAGAATAACTTAAAAAAGAACTTTAAAGAACTTTGTTTATTTCAAAGTAAAATTTATATTTATAGCTTAGATTTCGTAAAGACCATTAAAACTTATATATACTTATATATTTCGTAAAGACCATTAAAACTTATATATACTTATATATTTCGTAAAGACCATTAAAACTTATATATACTTATATATTTCGTAAAGACCATTAAAACTTATATATACTTATATATTTCGTAAAGACCATTAAAACTTATATATACTTATATATTTCGTAAAGACCATTAAAACTTATATATACTTATATATTTCGTAAAGACCATTAAAACTTATATATACTTATATATTTCGTAAAGACCATTAAAACTTATATATACTTATATATTTCGTAAAGACCATTAAAACTTATATATACTTATATATTTCGTAAAGACCATTAAAACTTATATATACAGTTTCAGAAATCAAGAAAGAAAATCAAGAAAGAAAACAACCAGATTTGTTAATAAAATTGTTGTTGCAAAGTAACCTAAGATAAATTTTTTAACAAATTAACTTTGTTTTACTTTTATGCTAAAGAACATTAAAAAGAGAAAAACAAACAAGAAAACTTACCTACTAACGTGAGATCAGATGCTTTTGGAAAACGACTTTCTTCATCTAATAATGCTAGTATACCCACAGGTTTCTGTAAAAAAAAATGCACAAATACAAACAATTAGGGACATCCTATTACCTTTTTCCAAACTTTCTTACTTTGGTTTAATGCATGTTTTACAATTCATACTTGTAAAAACAAATCCAAGATTGGTTTGTTATTTGTGAATTCAATATCAAGACTTTTTAAACCCTCTGCATTGTATTCTTCTTGTTCCCAAACAAATACATGCTCATTAAAGTAAAACTGCAATTGCTCATTTGCAATATTTATGCATAACTGTTCAAATGAATTTTGTGCAAAATTTTCAAAACCGAAGATGTCCAAAATACCAATCTTTGTGTTGATAGTGCTAAAGAAAATTTTAACAAAATTTAAGTGATCACGAACACAGTAGAAAATATTTTAAATCACAAAATATTGCTTTACCAAAAGAAATAGTAAACTTATACTTTGTTCTATCTTCTGCTCTCAGTAGGGCATTGATTTTTCTCACAATCCAACTAACCAAGCGACCGTATAATGCCTAAGTGAAGAAAGAAAGTAGTTAAAAAAACAAAAAAAACAATTTTTAACAAAACCATTTTACAATAAACAAGACTATTAACTTTGAATTTTCAGACAAAATACACTTTTTAAAAAACAAAAATATTGACGTATTCAAGATATTCAAAAAAATTTTCTTTCAAATAAAACTGTTTATTCAAAAATTTTTCTTTCAACTGTTTATTCTAACTTTTTAAATTTTATAAACATGTATTTTATTGCATTCAAAAATGAAAAACTTCCACAAGTTAAAGCATCAAAATTTCAGTTCATCAAAAGTAAGTTGACCTTTAAAAGTTATACAGAATTATCAAATTGAAAGATCTTCTTCAATACTACCTTTGCCATTGCATCTCGACAATCAAATGCTTGTTCAACTGTATTGTTTCGTATTATAGTTTCCCCTATTAATAAACAAAAAAAAGTTATTTTTGTAAACATGTGATTTTTTTTTTTTAAAGTGAAATTTATTCTTCATATAATATCACCTGTTTCTATCTAAAGAGAAATAAATATAAAAAATATCTAAAGAGAAGCAAATGTAAAACATTCTAAATTGTAAAAAGAATTACCTCTTGTAACACTACTATGTGTGACCATAGCTTCACTTAAATTATAAAAAGAATTACCTCTTGTAACACTACTATGTGTGACATTAGCTTCACTTAAATTATAAACAGAATTACCTCTTGTAACACTACTATGTGTGACCATAGCTTCACTTAAGTCACTCTTTTCAACACAAAGCAATGAAGCAACTAATAGAGATAAATAATCAAAACACTTCAATATTTACATTATATTGAAAGATTTAAAAAGATGTAAATAGTACATCCACTAAGAAAAAAATCAGCATGACTTTTACTTTAAAGTAACAGATGATTTTAACCTGTTTCCAAAGTTTTAAAATTCACAATCTTTGCTTTCTCTCCTTCATATGAAAATAAGTCGTCCACCATAAACTCTAAATCTCCAAGATGAATTATTCCAGCTAAGATGCAGTATAAACTTTGAATCTCCTGCATAAAACATTTTTAAAATCTCATAAATATTTGAATAATTTATAGTAATTTACATGCTATTATCAATAATTTATAATAATTTACATTATTACCAAATTATAATAATTTATGTTAATAATTTACAATAACTTGTGTTAATTATAAACTTAAAAATAAAAACCACCTCTGCAGTAAAACCAAGAACTTCAAATGATTGTTGAACTTGTGTGAACTTATCTTGCATTTCAGAAGTGCAAGCATACTCAGACAAAGACAGTTCATCCGTGTTTAAATACCTAACCAAAGAAATTCTTATCAAGTAAAACAAATTTCTTACATAAAAAAAAGTCTATATTTTCTTTTAGTTCAAAATTTTTAAAAAATATTTTAGATTCTAGAGGCAAACCAAAAAATTGATAAGAGCATTGAGAGAGCTGATCTTAAAGAACAGCACATAACAGGTCAAATCATTCCTAATAATTCAAGTAATTGCTTTAGGTTATGGAAAAAAATTTTTTTGGCAAAGATACCAACTGTATACTCAAAGAATCAACCTCTGATATTCTTCAATCACAAAAAACGCAAAACATTAAAAAATCAACATGAAAAATTGAAAAATTGAAAAAACCTGTGTTTATTAGTAGTGTTGAGCTCAAATTCATCAAGTTTGTTATGATAATCTAAACCTGCAATCACATAATATAGCATATGAAAGTTTCGTTCACCACGGGGTTGTGAAACGACCCGTGATTTTTCAAGCAAGTATTCAGACAGTTGCGCACCAACCAAAGCACCGGTTTGCGTAAAATGCAATTCAAGGAACTTCCCAAATCTTGAAGAGTTATGGTTAATTACTGTTTGAGCATTTGCAAAGGCCTCCATAAGTGGATTGACCTAAAGATCATACAAAATCAAACATAAATATCTTAAATTTTTATCTTGATCTGCAATTTTTTCCAGCATAAAAAATTTGATTTCTACCTGCAAAATTTTTTGGACCAAACTATGATTGATATTATCTTTAATCCCACCAGTTTTACCGATCCATGCAAGTTGTTGAATAAGAAAATTGGCAGAAACGGTTTTTCCACTTCCACTTTCTCCACTTATGACACAGCACTTGAAAAAAAAAAAGAAGTAAAAGAGAAAAATTGTATTATATATTAACCTCACAATGAACAACTAAAGACTATCAGGTAACTCTAAATCCTGATTTCTTACAATTTTCCAATGTTAAAGATGACATTTAGACTAAAGCAAAAAATCTTTTAAAATAAGATGGAGATGGATGTAATTTCTTGTCATAAGCTAAAGTAGAAGATACAAAGTTATTATATAAGTAAGCTAATAGAAAATTTGAAACAACACCTGATCTAAATGTTTATGTATTAATGATTGGTATGCAGAACAAGCAACCATAAATATATGTGGAGGAAGGCTTTCTTTCTGACCATTTTGGTATAGCAGTGATGCCCCAGGACCATAAATCTGAATATCTTTAAATGGATTAACTGCAATTAGTATATCCCCAATGTAAGTATAAATGTGATCTGCAGCAAACCTTTCTTGAATGTATGACAAAATAATTTCCTAAGAAAAAAAATTCAACATAAAAAAAAAAATACTATTTTTTGTTAAAATGTTAGTAATCTTAATTTTATATTCAGTTTTCAGAATAAAAAATTCTAAGAATTTCTATAGACAATCTATTCTACTTTTTTTATTCTACATTTTTTATTCTACAACCTTGTTTTAAAAATTGTTCAACTGTAATCTTCAACACAAAACATTCAATAAATAAATCAGTAACATGAAAATAATAGATAACACAAGAATGATAGATTACAACCAAAAGTCTATCAACAGTAAAGAAATGAATCTTTATTCTATAATATCCCGTCCTCTTGTTTTTCTCTTAAATGTATCACAATATTTTTGTTTCTACACATCTGTAATTGAATTGCACTCATGAAATGATGAAAAGTTGTAGAAAAAAATTTATATTTTCTTAGTATTAATGTATAAACTTTGAGATCTTTGTAGGTTTTGAGTAGTTTTATGGATTTTTTGAAGCAATTATAAATTGAATCCAAAAATTTTTTATGGGGGAGTTTTTTCTTATAGTCTTCTACAAGAAAAAACTCCCCCATAAAGATACTTTTTATTATATATATATGAGCAATCTTGAATAAAGTAATTTATCCATGTTTCAAATTCATATTTATCAGATTGGAGATATAATTTTCTTTTTTTAAAGTTAATAAAAATCGTGAAAAAATAAAAAATTATCAAGTTAAAAGTGTTTCAACAGACAAATTGGAATCCCATAAGTGTAATAGTTTTTGGCTACATGTTAAAATTTTCAATCATATTTTAGAAGTGAACTTGAAATTTCAGTTTTGCATTTTAATTAGAAAATAGAACTAAATAAAATACATACATTTGTTAGTTTCGGAAGTGATGCTAGGTCATCCACTTCCAAATATTGTCGATTTTTTCTAGCATTTTCCATTCTAGAAAAAGTTATTCAGAACTATAAAGTTTAACCCTTTAAAATATTGTATAAATAATCATCAGAAGTGTGCATTAAACCATTTTTAGTGCACAAGAAACTCTACCTTGCTTGTAATGTTCTTGCGTTGTGTGGAATACCAGTAACTTTGAACTGTTTAGTTGTTATATGAATAAGGGACATCAACTCCATACGACACTTTAAAAATCATTAAGTTATAAAAAAAACATCTTCCTACATTAAAATTCTATGTTTGTAAAGTTTTTTGTTTAAAAACTCTCTAACTGCTAATTGGTTAAAAATCCTGTTTGTAACTGCTTATTGGTTTCCAAAAGAAGAAAGTTTTTCACCTTTGATGAATATAATTGATCTTGACATTTTGAAAAAAACTCGTCTAGTAAAAGAGAATTAGCATCTGGTCGTGCTTCAAAATCCTTTGTAACAGCTCTGCAAAAAAAAATTTAAAAAAACGAAAATTATCACAGAAATCCCCCAACATTTTAAAATTGATAAACCAAATAAATCAATGACTTGCCTTGCAATAAACTTGAGGAATATATTACTCCAAAGACTGGGATTGCGGACAGTTGGAGGAGGATTTCTTAACAAAAAAAAAGCACTTTTAAAATGAAAAATAAAGTTTTTAAAAGCCACAAAAGAAAAACACTACATATTCAGGCTAAATAACAGTTTCTTAGAAAAAAGTTTACTGATGAAGTTATTAACAACACCTCATAGACATACCTTTAAAAAATTCCTGAGTAAAAACAAAATTTGATGATTCTTAAAATTCACTGTTGCAGCACAAAAAATACTTTTAAATGGCTTCATTCTGATTCATTTTTTCATAATAAATTAAATTCACAGCTTATGATAAGTTTAACTCATGATAATTCATAACACACTGTTGGAAATGTATAATGACATTCAGAAAAAAAACTCAATGAAATAATGCCTAAATTATTTATTATTTATCTCAAACTATTCAAAAAGGTTCTGATCTTGTGGAAAAAAAAAATATTTCTATTTTTGAACTTTTTATTGTCTTTAAGATTACTTTGTAATATTTATATATTTTTTTCATCAATAACTTTCTTTAATTCAACCATATAAAAAGTAAAATTATTATCCCAGAAATAGTTAATAGTAATATTGAAAATTTTTTAAATATTTAAAAATACATAAAAATCAACAGCAAAAGCGCCAAAGCTTATATCTAATTTTATTGACCTAATTATTTTGAAATTAATTTTTTTTAAATAACATTTTAAAAAAATCAAAAAAATTTGGATCAGTTATTTTAATCATCAACAATATTCACCTGGGGATTTTAAAAAGAGCATTCATTGGATGAAGATCAGACATGGGAGGTTCACCATCAGCAAGCTCAATAGCAGTGATTCCCAAGCTCCAGATATCACAGCGATTATCATATGCATAATCGAGTTGTTGCTCGCATGCTATAACCTCAGGTGCCATCCAAAAGGGAGATCCTACTGATGAGTGGCGACGACCCAATGTGTTTGGTAAAACAGCAGATACTCCTGGAAAAATTTGAAACAAACTAGTGAAGTGAAGATTAAGTATTTTAGCTGTAAGCAAAGAAACTCAATTTTGTTTGGCAACAAACATGACAATGTATGAATAAAAATGCAAGTAGATAAACACAACTTAATGTGATTAAAACTAACAACTTAATGTGGTGAAAACTACTTCAAACTTTTTAACAAAGACATAAAAGCCAAAAAAAAAAATTTCTCACATAATCTTTTAATATATATTTACAGAATAATTTGAGGTTTTGGCAATCAGATTCATAAAATTTTTTTTAATATAATTTTATTTTGTAAAAGTAAGAAAAAATGAAGCAACTTAAAATTACTATGTTAACATGTTAAACTACCAAGCAACTTCTATTACTTTAAACAAAAATATTGTTGATAATAATATCCTAGTACACAAATATAACAATTATTTTGCTCAATTTATTTATATAGCTAACAATATCTTTAAGTCAATTACAAGACTAAACAGAGAATGCAATGCACATGAAATTCAACACTAATGATATCATATATTAATATATGTTATATTAAATGTCAAACATTGTGTACTTCCTACTCCACAGCAACTTACCACAATCAATCAACTTCACTTCTCCATTGCGTGTCATTAAAATATTTGGTCCTTTTATATCTCGGTGAATTACCCGATTGGAATGGAGGAAAGAAATGCCCTAAACAAGTGAATGGTTTTAAAAGATAAAATATATGCATTACTAAAAACTTTTTTTTTTCAACTTACAAATAAATCTCTTAATACATATGAATTATTTTAGAATAGAAAAATAGTTTTATTGTTGGAATTACACTTTTTTTATCAACTCAATAAGTAAAGTAATAATTTAACTGTAATCATTTAACTTATTCATTTTGTAAAAGAAAAATAAAACTTCAATGACACTTGCTTGTAAAGAAACAAAAGTGAGCCCAAGTAGTTAAAATGGGCAGAATAAAACTCAAGGGTAGATAAGTTTGTTATGACAATAGATAGTTATGCTTTTTCATCATTTTTTATCTATATTTATAGTTATAGTCTCTTTTAAGTTAGCGATTTCAAACAATTCTGAACAACCATATGGTGCAGAACACCATAAAATAAAACTAATTATCATAAAAGGTTACATTTAACGCTTGATGTAGAATGTATTTGATAACATTCTCACTCAAATGGTGCCCTCCATTATTGATAGCTTTTGCTAGTTCAGACACAGATCCTCCATCACAATACTAAGATTAAAAAAACAAACACTAAAAGCAATTTTTATTTTTAAGAAAATTCTTTTAATGAAAAAAAAAAAGAAATATTTGAACTTTTACAAAGTTATTGCAAACCTCAATCACAATCCAAATTTGTGGGGTAGCTCCAGGCTTGCTATATATATATGTACCAAAATAGTCGACAATGTTTTTATGAGATCCAAATCTCTGTAATATGCTTGACTCTGTTTGAATTTCATCATGTTTGTTCGGACTATTTTCAATAACCTTGATTGCAACAAAAGTGCCTCGTTTACTCACAGCCTTGTACACCTAAAAAGAAAACTTTTTTTAATAAACAGAGATAGTGAAAGACTTATTATGAGTAAAAAAAAAAAAAAAAAAAGGACCACAAAACCGCAGCTTTTGTTTTGTCAGTGGTAAATATATTGGTGAGAAAAAAAGAAAAATATTCTGTACAGTAATATTCACTCTGCTATTAGATCAATTCTATATTCTGAGGAGATTTGTGTTCAAATTTATAATAATTACAGCAAATCTGATACAAAGACTGAGTAAATATTATCAGATTATGAAGATTCTACATTCAATGATTAACATTCAAAAAAACCTAAAGTTTTTGTCAGATGGACTGAATGATTTAGCATGTGAATTGATTTCACTTTTCAAGAGAATGGTAGATTGAAGAAAAATTATCTTTTTGATATTCCTGCAAAAGATTCATATTTAAGAACAACATAATTTTTTTTTTTAAGAGTATTTTTCAGGAGAAAAACTATTTATTTAGTGCCATGATAATCCAGGTCTTCTCTTACAGGGGAACATTTTTATATATTATTTTGCAGAATGGAGAATGTTAGTTGATAGTTCAAGGCAAAGCCTCAAGTGTATCCTTTTGCATAATAGCAATATTTTTGGTGCTATCTCAGTTGGTTCTTTTGTGCATATGCAAAAAACCCATCATTGACTTTTATAAATTAATATATCAAAAATGGATTTAAAAAACTGGAAAACATACTTTAGTAAATTAAAAATTTTCTACTTTTTAGATAGCATTGATAGAGCATATTGATTAGTTAATCTTTCAAAAAAAACTGGTTACAGTAAAAACCACGGTTTTTTACTATTTAACTTTTAGGTTTAAAACACAAGCAAAAAGGGCTTTATTTATATTTATCTAATATTGATAATCTCAATACTATATTAACAAAAGAAACTGTTACTTTTTGCCTCTTTTTAACAAATAATAAGCTCTCAGCATACAAAATACATAAAGTGTATCATCATTTAAGCTTGTCCTAAGCTTGTTAACAAACAAACCACTTGCTGAAAATGAACATTCTGCCTCTACCCTGGTGATAAATATACCTATTAAAACATTAAATAACATATCTAAACTTTTTTTTTAATGTGTTTTGGTAAGTTTAAATAGAAATTCCTTTTAGTATAGATTTTGAACTGGTTTCTGGTCGCATCCTCTTTTAGTGGAACTCATTGGATCTCTTACTGACTGCACTAACTGCTCTGCTAATGAAGGTTGCTCTATATTGTTGATATTCTCCTGTTTCATTTCATTATCAGGCAAATCTTCAGAACTGCAGTTTTTTTCAAAAAATCTGCAAAAAATATTAGCACCTATTTTGGCCAGATTAGCTACTTTAAAGCTTACATATCTAAAGCTATATCTAATTAATCCTGATGAGATTAGCTCAATTCACTTGTGAATCTCATCAGGATTAATTAGATATAACAATAAAGCCATGACTTCCAAATTTCTTCTCTGCTTCATACACTTAATAAATGATACTAAAAGCTCTTTGCTAAAGAGGATGTTTGCATATTCAATTGCTGATAAATGAATTTTGTTACTTCATCTGCACTTATCAAGGTTGCATACCGTTTGCAAAGGGCCTCAGTTCCAATCTTCACAGGTTCCAGAGCAGCAATTAATTCCTCTAACTCATTGAATTCTTCACCAGAAAAGTGAATATCACTTGATAATTCAATCAAAGACATTTTGAGTTAAACATTAAAAGTTTAACAAACCATTTTACCATGTCTACTAAACTGTTCCATTTTGCTTTGGAATCAAGGATTAGCATACATTCTTTTTTAAATTCAGCTTTTACGTGTTTCTGCAGTAAATCATCATTTTTAACTGGACTTTTACAAAATAGTTGAACACAGCTCCTCACTTTGGAAATAAGATTTCGAATATCTTCTCAAACCTCAGGAAGTTGGGCATCTTCATTGTTAACCTGAATACTTTAATTAGGATTTGGATAAGAATTACTAATTTATGTTTAATTGCCCCTGCAAATCATACTTACCTGCAAAGACTCATCATCATGATCATTATCATCATCATCACTTATTTCACCATCAGATAAAGTGTCATCATCAATTGTTACACCATTTGCAATTGGTTCCAAATCTTTACCAATCTTATATAGGACTAAGCATAATTGGTGAGTTTGAAGAATGGATTTCCCAAATTTTACCATAACTGAAGCTCCATCAGTGGTTGCAGCCATAACATCTGAATCAAGGTCAATTCCAAACTCATCAAGCTTTTGCTTCACAACAGCTGTTTTTTCGGCTAGCATGGATCTAAAGATTATCACCAAGCCAAGATTCCAATGACGATGCTCAACATGAAGATTAATATTCATGTAACATCAATTTCATATAGAAGTGCATTCTACTAAAGTTAAGCTAAAACGATGGTTTGATTTTTCTTAGATCCTGAAGTTGTTTCTTGAAGAGAGTTTTGATTTCTTCCTCTTGCTTTATTACAATTGCTCAAATTGGATTTGCATCAGGTGGAACCTTGAGCTCCCAAAGCATCTCTTATTTGCTGACTTTTTGACAGGACTCGAACTGGAATTCCATCACAAGCCACTTGCTCTGGCAAAACTACTGAGATGGAATCTTTTTCTGCTTTAAAGAAGTGGTTAATTTTAGGGAGTTTTTACCACCTAGATCTTAATTGTAGACAAGTCAATGTCATGCTTTGCCTTCAAATGAGCTCTCATTGCACTTGTAGAGCCTCCTTTGCACTTCAACTCTTTGTCACATTTCTTGCACTTGACAAGCTACAATTCTTTGCAGTGCAAAAAGTGCTTCCAAATAGGGGAATCTTTATTTTCTTCAAAAACTTTAACTATAAACTGTCAAACTGCAAAATGGGAAGAACAAAAGGAATCTCACAGGAGATTAGGTGGTTATTATAGCACTAAGTTGCAGCTCTAATTGGAGTTTTCACTGAGGTTTGTAATTAATTGTGCACAGAGCAAAGCGGTGAACAAAAAAAAAAAAAAAAATATGGGATGACCTTGTGTTATAAACAAGAGAAAACAGAATCACCACAAAAGTCACAAGATAATCAGTCATAGGACTTAAAAAACAAATAAACTTTTTTTTAACACATAACACAAAAATATTATTAAGTAAATCTTACTAGCATGTATACAATTTTCATTCATTTTATTTTATAAAAATACTATAAAACACATTCACTAACAAATTGAAATGACTTACAATAATATCAAGTACAAAAAATATACATACATACATACATACATACATACATACATACATACATACATACATACATACATACATACATACATACATACATACATACATACATACATACATACATACATACATACATAATGTAAAATGGTTACTGATGATTTCTTTAGAGTAAATGCAATAAAGAGTGGAATTTGGAATGATAAAAAAAAGTCTTTAGCTCAAAAATTGCAACCTCACCTCTCCATAAGTTCCTTCACCAATAATTTCTAAAAGATCCCATCTGCCATTTACTTGCTCTAAACCCTTTAGAAAATAGGATGAGCTTTCCATTTATAAAACTTTCATAGCAGTTTTAGCAAGAAAAGTTAAGAGATATTATCTATGGGCCGGTTATAATAGCTAATTTTTCTTGAGTTAATAAACTACATCTTCTTTAGTTAAAAGATTGAAAAACCCAAAAATATTCAAAGAAGAACTGGATTGAAGTTGATAGATCAGAGACGGAAAGTTCCATGTTAATTGTTAATAGTAAAAAACGATTATTCAAGGAAACCATAAAAAGAATTATTATCTCAAAAACGTATATGGGGTGTATTAGCTTATGGATATGAATGCACTTTATGAATACGAATAAATACGCAGCATTAATTATAAATATAAATAATAGTTGTACTTCTTCACTCACTCACACGATTTCCTTTTGCCTTTTGACGTGATTTCGCACAAATTCCAGTTCGATTCACAACAAATAGGAGGGGGGATGGGGGGCGGAAACATTTCGTATTTTTTATGAAAAACGATGTTATTGCAATTTTGCAATAACATCGTGCATCTTAAATACATGATTTTGACACCCAACCCCAATAACTGTGATAAAATCTATATTTTACCTTCAAGTAAATTTATATCAAATCAGGTAAAATGTCATTAAATTTAAAGCAAGTTCTTAAAGTGCTCGGTAAATAACGCAGCGCCAAAGTATTCAAAAGATGAGTACATTAAAAGCTTTCTTTAAAAGTTCATGCCGTAAAATGCGGCAAAACTTGCTGTGTTATATTTTAACGTAAGGCGCTAATACGATAAATATATTTCATTTTAATGATACAAAGATTTTTGTAATTGCCTTAATCATTTGCATGTGCATAAACAAGCAAAACTTGCTACTGAAGTTTCGTTTTCTTAGACATTTGCTTTTCTATTGATGAGCCAGTAGATGTTAGGGATTTATTCTTTCACCAATAAATCATTTTTTATTCGTTTCTGAAGAACACGCAGTGATTATATTAGTTTATCAAGTAAATAACAAAATTTCGAAGGGTTTATTGAGTTTAAACTTATTAGTAACCAGATAAAACTCTTTAATTTAATTTTTGAAGAAAGTTTCTCTAAAAGAAACAATGTTTTTTTCTTGTAATATCCTTCTTGATAATTAATATTTCACGAAGATCGTGGTTATGCTTATTCTACTAATGTCTTCTCGCGTTTTGTTGTTTAATTTGCGTAAAACGAATTATCTTCTCAAAAGATAAATGTTTTATATTGAAGGAGAACGGGGTTTTGTTTGTTAATATCAAAAGCTTTATTGTAGCACTTTCAAAACTTTACTTCAAAAATATTCTTTCGACTTATTCATTTAGTGCGGATTGTTACTAACACAATTTTTATTTAATACCTGGTTTCCATTTTCGGCGATTCAGATTTTGTGATTCAAAATTTTAAGAATGTATGAACCAATGGTTTTTCACAAAAAGAACACATGTTTTAGTACTTGAAGAGTAACATATGCAAGCGACGAGTTTTTTTTTCCATTGTTGTTGTTTCTCGTAATGAACGTGGATTTTGTATGATAGATTATCCAGGTATCGTTCTATTCGTAAAAAAAAAGCCGATTAACTCGGCTTAACCTTTAACGTTCTACGAGCGAGGTTGATTTACGAAGAGTTTTTTGTCTGGGTAAACGACTATTAGTGCTATAGATAGAATTTTTTTTTTTTTTCAATTGCTTAAAGTTGAATGGAACCGCCGTTTGCTGTAACAATATCTGGTGATCATCGCTTTTACGAGCAATTGAGAAGAGGGAATGATTTTACATTAAAGACGCCAAAGAATTGCAAGAGATGCAAAAGGTTCTTTAAAAAAATGCTACAAATTTAAATTCAGTTTTTCGCTCATTCATTCTTTTGTTTATTTATTTGATGGGTTTTCATTTCGCGCTACACATTATTTTTTATTAAATGCTAAAAGCTTTTTTAAATGTACACATCAAAGACACACTTGAACGATTTTGATGAGAATTTTTAGAGACCTTCCAGAGAACCACTCCAGATTTTTCAGCACCATTAATGTTTACGAAAAAAAAATTTTCTACGGATATTCACTATCCTTCGCGGTTCCTTTTCGCTTGCATACTAAAATATTATTCAAAACGGTTGATCTAGTTCATTAGAGTAAAAATTCAAAGGGATGGGTTTTATTGAGTAAAGTCACTTAATAGAGTATTTTATTTACAGACGTATATTTGATAATTTCACAAATATTTACTTATTCGCAAGTAATAGACCAAATAATAGTTTCCATTTTGAAAATTTTTTTTTGTGTGCAAAAACATTGATTTCGAGTTTATTTTGAAGCGTTTTTGCTGTCGCAAAAATACTTGCGAGGTAAAAAAAATTTTTTTTAAAAACTATTTAAGAAATATACGTTAAATAAAATGGAAGTATCAATCTAAATATGTATGTAATACAATAATAATCTTGACATGTGTTGTGATTTGTGTATGTTAGTTTGCAATTTCATATCGTTTTTTGTTTCGTAGGCATTCTGCTCAAAGGCCTTTCAAGCTTATATCAAGAAGAAGTAGTAGCACCACCAGCATGCCGGAACGTCATGCTTGGAGACCCAACCCTCTTCACGAAGACGACATTTCTCTAATTAGCGAACCAGTAAACTACACGACGAGTTATGTTAGCAGTGAGCCAAGTGAAAAGAACACGAATATAAGAAACTCAGCTAAAGAATCTTTAGAAAAAATATTTCGTTCACCGTGCAGTAAAAAGGGTGCTCATTTCGGAGCGAGTTCCTCCGTTCCTCCATTTATAGTAGTAAACATACCTAAAAGCCAGAACTTTCAAAGATCATGCAACGAAACAAGCACCGTAGTAAGCGAAGGAATAAAATGTCGGTATTGTTATAATATCGAAGACGAAAATCTTATTACTCCGTGTCGTTGCTCTGGCAGTTCAAAGTATGTCCATAAATCTTGCTTGGAAAAATGGTTGACATTGAAAAACAGAAACGAATGCGAAATATGTAAAACAAAATACAAAATAAGATCGTCTTTCAACCCAATATGGGCGGTAAGGGTGACTATCATTTAATGAACTGTTTACGTAAATAAAATTAAAAGCTTACGTTAAGCCTTTCTTTTTTTAAAACTACTTGTTTTGAAAATTATCATTATTATTATTATTATTATTATTATTATTATTATTATTATTATTATTATTATTATTATTATTATTATTATCATTATTATTATTATTACTATTATTATTATTACTATTATTATTATTATTATTATTATTAATATTATTATTATTATTATTATTATTATTATTATTATTATTATTATTATCATTATTATTATTATTATTATTATTATTATTATTATTATTATTATTATTATTATTATTATTACTATTATTATTATTATTATTATTATTATTATTATTATTATTATTATTATTATTATTATTATTATTATTATTATTATTATTATTATTATTATTATTATTATTATTATTACTATTATTATTATTACTATTATTATCATTATTTTGATAATTATTATCAATATTAACTCTTTATATTAATTATGTAAATCTTAATTTTAAGCTCGGACTTCTCAGGTTACGCGGAAACTTTAAAACTTTTAGAGAGATCCTAATTTTATTCTCTTATTTTTGCAGCTAAAGTTTCCGAGTATGGATAAAAGAGACGCAACTCTCCTTCTAGTAACTGTATCATTTTACATAACATTGATTCTACAATTTCTCGGTGCTGTATTTATTGGTGTGTCTGAGCCAACTGCAATACCTGCCATGATGCGTCATGTAACGCTGACTGGTTTGTCGTTTGGTTTGTTCTGGTTTCTAGTTGGAGCCATTTGTTTAACAATCGTTGTTTACACTTCTCATTTTTGGGAGGAGTTTCGAAAAATGAACAGAAAAAAAACGCTGATTGTGGAAAATTGCAATTCTTACAAAGTAAGTCCTTCTGCTCGTTCCGTGAAAACGTCAGACTTAATTAAATCTGGATCAGTCAACAAAAAACTGCTGCCAAATGATAACGACGAGCTGAAACCCGAGACCAACGAGAAAAAGAGAAAACTTTCTGCTTCCGTTAGTGGTATTTATTGTTTTCAAAACGGTGACGGGAAAAATGTCAAATATCAAAGTGGTGATGAGTCAATGCGTAAAAAACCTAACGAGGATTTAAACTCAGATTATGTGAGCAGCTATTCTCATAATGAGGGTTGTATTTCAGTTTCAGTAGACTTTGAAACAAAGAATATTTGCCATTCAAAGTTCGTCGACGATAAAAGTGTCCGACATTCAAAACTCATTGACGATAAAAGTGTCCGACATTCACGATACATTGATGATAAAAATGTAATACATTCGAAACAATTTGAAGATCAAGTTAGGTGTGATGCTCATTCATTAGGCCGTCGATCAAGAAGAAGTAGTAGTAGAAGCTTCAGAAGAGATGAAACCATGATGCCGGTAGATTTATCACTTGCAGTTGCTGTTTAGTACGAAATTTAAATTTGTAAATAATATTTATGCAAAAATCTTGAAACGATAATAACTACAAGAATGGTTCTTGAATAATCCCGTAAGTGCACCTGCGATTATGTAATAACTGATGAACTTACGGGATTATTTAAGGTTTAAATAAACATTTAAGAGATTATGGAATAATCTCTTAAGTGAAGTAAAACTTAAAAAATTTAAAAGATAAAACTTGAAGTGAACTTAAAAGATTATTCAATAATCTCTTAAATGTACTTGTAAAACTTGAATAATCCAGTAGCAGGTGCGTTAATTTAACCCTAATATCAAAAAAAGAAAAAAGAAAAAAATATATTTTGAAATTATTATTTATAAAAAAACGCCATTAAAAAATTTTATAAAAATCATTTTTCTCTTTTACAACATGTTTGTCTTACAAATTGACAACAGTAACAAAAAATGAATCTCGCTTTATCTATTTAAATTGATATATTAACTTTGACCTGTTGTTTTCATCACCTGAATAAAAAATAAAATTTTATGTTTTTTTAAAAAAAATTAAAAAACATTTTTTTGAATGAAAGTAGAGCTGCTTTTTGCTAAAAGGTCTTGGGTAATAGAAAACTATTCTGGCCCATTAATGCAGAAAGTTTAACCAACTGAAAACTGGTTTGTAGCTCGTACGATTAAACTTTTTCATCTGTATTTTTTTCGACGCGTTCACGTTGACAATTTAGGATAAAAATCAGCAAAATCAAAGACCAGAAGATACAAAGTATTCACATTCAGTTTTGTGTAGCAGCTGATGGAAGTTGGAACTGTTGCTATTGGTGAAAAAAGCATTTATACCGTGGTGTGACCTAACAAAGTCCTATGTTTTAAGAAAGTCCTAATTTAAGAAATGGCAAATTTAATATATGTAAAAGAAACATTTGCGGAAAATAACATTGTTATTTTAACTAGATTTCTAGTTGGATAAAATAACTAAATTTTTTTCTCTAAATGTTTATTTTATGTAGTTTGTCATTTCTTAAATTAGGACTTTCTTAAAGCATAGGACTTTGTTAGGTCACACCACGGTATATCCCTGAATAAACCTTTAAAAAGTATTTGAATCTTGTCTTGAAACATCGCATGTTTATGCAAGTATAAAATGATAATAATATCTTAAAATATACATAAACTTTATTACGAAAAAAATTTACTTACGTAAATAAACGAACAAAATATACTTTTATAAATAAGGTAATAAATATACTTGTGTTAATAATTAACAAATATACTTGCATAAATAAACGATTTTAAACTAATATACTTGTATAAATAATTTACTTATGGTTCTTATGATTCATTTTTCGCTGCAGTTGTATACTCTGTTTCTAGGAAATAATCTCCCGATGGAGAAAGCTCCATTTTTTAAAAAATATATTCTAACCCTAATGCCATACCACTAATATTGCTACCGCCAACAGTGGGGTATATAACAGCAGGGTACATAACAGTATATTAAATATTGTCATTTAAATTCTTGTATTCCACGTAAAAGAACTTATTCAGCTGATAAACCATCATTTAATGTGTTTGATTCACTCCACATCAATTAATCTGTAAATGCCATTGAGTGTATTCCACTTTTTTTAATGTTAAGTTTTTCTTATAGATATCTGAATTGCTTTTAGAAACCTTGAGAATACTAACCTAAAAACTCCTCTTTAAACTGTCACATTTGGGTTTCATGCTATCGTATCAACCGCGCTTGAGCAACCTGACACATACCAAAAAAAAATAATTAGATTCCTTTAAAACTAAAAAAATCTGACAAAAATGTATTGGAGCTGAGCGCTATCTTTAAACAGTGCCCATTGACTTTATGTTGTCGGAAACCGTACATCTCGTTACCGGTGGGTCAACCTAGACTTAATGCCTGGGTAAACGTTGCAAACAGTGATATATATTAACTAGATGTCTAACTTCAGAAAAATTCCGTTAGAAAATGTAAAGCAAGTTTTTCAAAGTTTTTAATCCCAGTAGTCGTTTTACTTAAACTGACAATAATTCATTTTTGGTTTGCTTTGATTTATCTTTGCGTCATTTCAGGCTGGCAAAACAAACCTGGCTGGCAAAAAAATTTGCTTCACTGCCAAAGAGCAAGTTAGATATCTAGTTAAAATATATCATTGGTTGCAAATGAATTTATAAAAATGTTTCTTCTTGATCAATTGGTTTTTATTAATTTACAAAAATGGTAACCTGTTCAAATTTTTTTTTAACGGAATAAGTCTTTAGTTTTGGTTTTTAATGTTTCAAAGTAAAATTTACTTATTCTTCGCAATTTAGGCGAATTTTTTAACAATTACAAATCAAAATTGAATTAGAGATAAAGAAATCTAACTTATATTGTTTTCTGGTTATCTTATATAACAAGCTTTTGCAAAAATTTTACATAAAACATTTTAAAATTACTTTACGCTTAGTTTATAAATCCTTCGTCATCATTTCAATAAAAAAAAAAAAAGAAATAAAAAGACGAGAAAAAAAAATAATTATGAAATATTTTAAGTTTTTCAAAAAAGGGTTTGGTTTAAATGACGATTTTAATGATGAACTTCTAAAAGTGCATGCATGATTTATATTCTTCCCCAAAAATTCACTTTTATTTGTTAAGAAATTTTTTCTTTTGATGGATGTTTAAATAAACATCAGGGTTTTTATAATTATACATATCAACAGAGGGGCGGGTGATTTTCGAAATCTATTTCGAAGAGGAACTAAACTTCAACCCGAATATCGATTTTTATTTGTTTCTTGAAAATATTTCCTCAAAATAGAGCTAAAAAAAAAAAAAAGAAAAAAAAATAGAAAGAAGAAGAACAGATCTTCAGTTTACCACGATAATTCGAACCAGCAACATCCTTAATTCTCTGGACAGTTCACATGTAAAGTTTTGTTCAAAGTGAAACTCTGCAAAGTTTAACAAAAGTTATTCAAATGATAACAAGGATCTGACTTTAAATAACTGAAGAAAGAAATTCTACTCGTATAAATACAAATATATAAATATAAAAAAATATAAATATATAAATATAAAAAAAATTCTACTTTGCTAAGTTGATATTATTTATTTAGAAAGACGGTCTGGATGCTAAGTCATGCCTAGCAAAGTCTTTATGCACACAAAAAAATCAAAATTACTTTAACATTTACCTTTTTACGAGGTTAATTCGCTCGTTAAACAAATCTTTTGCTTAAAAGCTTAATGACGGAGATTTACATTATAACAAGCCTCGCCATTTGCAAACGGAAGATCCAACTAAATTACGATTGGGACGTAATTCATTACTTGATCTTTGTCAGTTTGACTTATCTTTATTATCTTATTAATCAGCTATATTATTATTATCTTATATAAAAGATTCTAAGAGATACTTGGGATCTGCAGTAGAATTAATCACTAATTTACGCTACTTCGATTAATTTTTTTTTAAGATAAAACCTGAAAAAAAGTTGTTGTAAAACAGAGAAATTACCTGAAACCGTAATCACAATTTGGATACCGAGGTGGGGGTGGGGGGCAAAGGTTTTTGGCTATAGAGGGAGAAGAAAAATTTAGCAAATAATATTTGAAGAATAACTTTAGAATGGCTAAAACAGTCTCTTCAAAAATATTTTTGACGGGGACCTATATCCCTTCTGGCCTCTACTCTCCCTGTTGGTCGCAGCTCTGGGAGACTCTCTGTAATAAAAAAAGGGTTAAATATGTTTTCTGATGTGCATAGTAGGATTTGAAGTAATTTTCGTTGACAGTTTTTTGGATGCCCTCGTTTCTGAAGATTTCTTTTTCGGTTTCTGTTAAAACTATCAGATGTTGCGTTTTGCAATCAGCTAACACGCATCAATCAAAGCAGAGCAATACACACTGCGCTTTATTGGCTGCTTCCTACAAGTGAACTCTTTTAGCACTTTTTCTTAGTGGAGTCTTTTCGAACGTTTTAAAAGTATAAAAGTGTGTTTCAATATTTACTACCATCAAGAAGCCTTCTGTTTTTTTTATTTACAAATGCTGGTGCGTACACACATACTAACATTTTATGAACAATTTCTATAAGTTTTAAGGAATTGAAGGCTGCATATCATATTGCAATAAATTTATTTGAGAATACTGCAAATGCTGAGTCAGGTTTCTCTAAACATTATTTAGTAAAGACAAATCAATTGATGGCATTCTCCCTTTAAATCAATTGACGGCATTATCCCTTTAAATCAATTGATGGCATTCTCCCTTTAAATCAATTGATGGCATTATCCCTTTAAAGAGGACCTTTTATTAAAGAAAAGAAAATGGAAAAAATTAAAATTAAGATAAGATAAAAAAATAGAAATAAAACAGATAAAATAAATTAGTTAAAAAAAAGGATGGATAACAAAAAACAAACATTTCTTCAGTTTATCTAAATATATAGAAAACAAAAAATCACAACTATTTGAAAAAATTATATATACGATACAAAGCGTATGTATAAACTTTGCTAGCTAAAAGTTGATAAAACAAAATATAAACCAGAATACAAAGATTAAAAAATGGTAATTAATCATCGAGTTCTACGAACTCAATTTTTTGAATCATAATAATCGCTAATTTTCCAATCAAAAAAAGGTATCAACGTGATCCTTGGGGAATTCTTCTACTTTTTTTAAAAAGATAATCAAGAGCGAAAGTCAACAATCTGAGATTAAAGTTAAAGAATGTAAAAAACAAACAGCTCAACAAGCATTGAAACTTTTTACCGATACTGGTTTTGAATATTTGAAGAGTTCAGATTCGCAACCGTCTGTGTTAACTGACAAACAACTGATCAAGCTTCTAAACCTTTAACCGTTGTCTAAAACTTTAAAAAAGCATGCTTACCTCGAACAGCGTGTTAAGAAGCGTCTAGTTTTTTTTCTATATTAAAACAATATCACGACGTTATCTTCCAGCCAGCTATGGACTCACGTTGTGAACGATTTGTGTGCGATTGTCTAGCTGAATCAAAATGAGAAATGCAGCTGTACCTTGCCAAAGACCAGTACATTGTTTCTGGATATAGTGCAAGAGAAAATAGAAATAATTGAACAAGAAATGTATTATAATTTGTAAATTTAAAAATACTTGGATAAAGATTTCGAAGGAAGTAACCCAGAAATATGTGAATATAAAATCCAGACTACAATCTATTCTAACTCATTGTTTTCAGTTTTCAAACCAGAAAGTATCACAGAACATTGTCAAGTAATAACTAGAAGATGGCCAAAAACAAACTGTTCTGTAGTAAGTTGTGAAGCTCAGAGCAGGCGTCGCCAAAATGCGGCCCTTAGCGTCATTAACATTTTCAACCAGTTAGTTAACAATTAGTTATTAATATTCAACGTATGTAGTTTGTATTTGGTGGGTCACATTGTAATTGTCATCTAAGCTTTCAGTTCTAAACCTAACGTTTCTATGCATATAACACCACAAAAAGATGAATAATTCTTATACTTACCATCTAAATAAATAAACCTAAATAAATGAATAAATATCGTAAAATGAATTTCCATGCAAACATAATATTCGAGTACGTTTTCTCCTGGGGAAGGTTTTACAACCATTGCTTTTAAAACTGACGAAGTAAATTTAAGACTTTTTATGAGTTGTATCTTTTAAACTGTGCGTTTAATGGAAAAAAAAATCTTTTATGATAATTAAAAAAAAAAAGAAGAAGTAGGAATATGATAATGAGATTCTTTAGCTTTAAATTCTCATTAAAATGGCTGAATCAAAACGGATTCATTCTATAAACTATGGTGCACTATAGCAGACTGACTTAAGTACTTTGTCGTTACTGTTTTTCGGTCATCCTTTTTTTAGCAATGTTTAAAAATCGACAAATTTTTTAACATCTAATTTTTTGGTAACGTTCAGTTGGTACATTTTTATTCTGTATTAGTGTTAATAGCTTCAAAGTGGGAGCATACTTTGTTATAAGCATTTTTACGCCAGGTATATCAGTTAAAATTAACTCGCAACTCCAACAGCCGTGTTTTGGACAATATAGAGCCTAAGAAGTTTAAAAAAATGAACAGATTTTTGTAAAATGAAATTCTGAAACTGAAACTGGTTACCGACTGTAATCCGAATTTTGTCTAAAAAGCCAATAAATCGTATTAAGACAATACTACTCGCATTTTGACTAAATGCAAAAAGTTATAAATTATTACATGTTCTTGTATCTATGTGTAATTGATTAACAAGAGCGTTTGCGGATACTTCACAGTTACGATTATGTTTAAATAGCTACTGGTTAGATAACATTTCTAAAGTCAATACTTTTTATCCTATTTACATAAATGTAATATATATATATATATATATATATATATATATATATATATATATATATATATATATATATATATATATATATATATTTATATATGTATATAATTTTATATTTATATTTATGTATATATATATATATATTTTTAAATATATATAAGTATAATATATATGTATTTATATATATAAATAATATATATGTATGTATAGATGTATATATAATTACATTAGCATATATATATGTATATACATGTATTTATACATATATATGCATACTTATATTAGTATATATACATATATATATTATGTATGTATATATATAACTACATTAATACGTATTTTTATATATTTATAGTTTCACTAATATATATATATATATATATATATATGTGTGTGTGTGTGTGTGTGTGTGTGTGTGTGTGTGTGTGTGTGTGTGTGTGTGTGTGTGTGTGTATTATAATGTATACATTATACACACATTTATATACGCATAGTTATAATATACAAATTTAATACTATATTTATATTATACATATATATTGCATTATTATAATATATATATAACATAATGTGTATTAATTATAACATATAATAATGCTGTTTATATTTTAGTATTATACATATATATACAAATATTATATATGCATATTAAATTTTTTTGGCAATGTCAGCAAAGACTGTTAAATATAAATCAAAGGTTCAATTTACTGAATCTAAAATTCAAACAAGAAGACAAAGTCATTTAACAAATAATTTAGTAAAAGATCAGCTAGATCACTTACCTAGCACACAAAACATATTTTCATTGAAGTCATGTATAAATAATGTCAACATCAACCAAAATGGTAATGAGATTGACAACAATGCTTCTGATAAAATAATGAGTAAAAGTGAAGATAAAGTAACCTGCGCATACTCAGATGATGCTAAGGAATTGAATCAGTTGATTTCACAAAAAATAAATGGGTTTAATGAACATGAGAAGGTAGAACTGCTAAATGTGAAAGTACAGTTATCTTTAAAGCGTAAACGAGGAAGACCAAAAAAGACAAATGATTTTAATGGTGGTATAAATCAAAACAATGAGAAGAAATTTAAGGAAGAATCATTCTGTAAAGAGCCAAATAAATATACTTCTATTCCAAAACCAAAAAGAACTCAACGAATGGCAAGCTTAAATGCGATGGCAAAAGTGAATGCTGTGTTGGATAATTATCGTTTAGATGTGTATGCAAATAAACTGGAGACTGCATTAACAGAATCAATTCCAAAAAACTGTAAATCAACTGTAGAATCAAACTGCAAACCAGATTCTATCCAAATTTCTGATTTTAAAATTGAAGTTCTTGATAATAAAAAAGAAAATATTGATGTTGATAACTGCTTGGTTTCAAATTGTTCAGAACGTATCATTTCAGGTGAAACAAATACAGAAACAAATAGTTTTGACGAACCTGAGAAAAATGAAACAAAAAAAACAGTTCCTGTTTGGAAAAAATGTGGAACTGTTGACAAAGCAATTCAGACTGATTGCCACCACAAATATGTACAAACAGACTATACACATATGGATGATGATGAAAAGTGTATGCAAACTAGCTGTTTATGTCGAGCTGAACAACCTAAAGCATTTAATCATTATTCCCCTTCCTATAAAATTGATTCTGTAAGTGCATCTGAATATCCAATCTACATGAAAAGCACAGTCTTAGCTCATAACCAACGTCATAGTCTTGCATTACCAATAACTAAAAAGCATATTTTCTATCATGGTGAAAAAAGTGAGTATAAAACAAATGATTATAGTAACCAAAAAGTCTCAATGTTAGTAAACCAGTGTAGAATGAATTCTTTTTTAAAACATAGTGATTTGTGTTCGAAATTAATATACCTTACAGAAAGTGACTACCTTAATAAATCAGATGGTGTTGATGAAAAAGGATTACAACCTGTTGTTCAAAAGCCAGTAGAAAAAAATATTATGAACCTTAAAAGTAAAGTAAATGGTGTAACACAGAACAACTCAAAGATGACAAAAAAAATGCTTAACAAACCAAATAAAAGCATGGCTGTTAAAGTATGTGACAGTTTTGACCTTTGTAAAATTATAATCTGTAATGTGCTATAATACAAAAAAATTTAAAACAGAACTTTTTTTTTTCAGTTTGTTTTTGATTTTTTAGGTTTGTAATGGTTGGAGGTTTGACGGCGAGTGTGTTGAAGAAAATATTACAATAGTAAGATAATGTTGAGATTATTGTTATGTTTTAGGCAAATGTGTCTTAAAATTGAGAAAATAAAATATTATTAAAAGGTGATGGGAGATTTAAGACTTTTCTGAACTGAACTTTGTATCTTCATCTATTTCAGCATGGTGAAGAAGTAACACGCAAATATTACACAAGTTTATGTCGAAAAGATGAAACCATTTCTGTGCATGATGCTGTGTTGTTACAGTCTGGAGCTAGAAGATATAATCTTGATTATATTGCAAGAATATCTGCTATATGGGAAGACACCACTGGTAGTTCATTTTTAAAAAAAGTTCTTTTTTTTTCATGTGAAATTTTTGTAAAGAACAATTCTAGTAAGCTTCTATTTAAAGATGGATGTTTTAATTTATATATATATATTTTTGATATCAGGAGTATACAAGGATGATATGATGATCTCTGTATTTTGGTATTACAAACCAGAGCAAATTAGTGGGAAATGTGCAGAAATTTCTATTGGAGAAGTACATATAACATTTTATTTAACATTCTTTTTTTATATAACATGGCAATACAGATAAAGCATATCTGTTGTATATGTATAACTTGTTATATTATCTTGTTAAAAATTAAATAAGTGCATATATACAATAAGTACCAATGAATGTGCTTAAAGTTTTGGTTTAATTGTTAAGCAATTAAAATGTTTTAAAATGAAAATAACTTGTATCAAAGTATGTTTAATGCTTACAGATGGAAGTGTTTGCTTCAAGACATCAAGATGACAATAGTGTGGCCTGCATTGTTGACAAATGTTATGTAATCACTTTCCCTCAGTTTAATAGGTAGGAAAACAGACTCTCTGTAATCTGCTCTATACATTTATATGTATGTATGTATGTATGTATGTATGTATGTATGTATGTATGTATGTATGTATGTATGTATGTATGTATGTATGTATGTATGTATGTATGTATGTATGTATGTATGTATGCATCTAACTATCTATCTATCCATCTATATATATATATATATATATATCAGGCAACCAAAAAAGTTCGTGTGGTTTATCCTAATTGCCTATTTCTAAAAAATGTATTAAGAAAACTGGTTGTGGTGGGGGGATGATTTTGCATAAAAATTAAAGCTTGTTTTAAGGAGAATCAATCAGTGTGTTTCATAAGTTTTATTAGTATGTTTTTATGTGTATTTATTTATGGATCTGCAGAACAAAGCATTATATATATATATATATATATATATATATATATATATATATATATATATATATATATATATATATATATATATATATATATATATATATATATATATATAATGCTTTGTTCTGTAAAGAATTTTTCTTATCTATTCTTCAAATATGTGGCATTCTCTCTGTCTGAATTTAAATTTAGCGGCTGAGACAACCCTTCCATAAAAATGAGCCTTCTTTGTTTCTTTTGTGCAAATACTCTCTGCACAATTTTGAAGAATGTTTAGGGTTGTAGTCTTTCTAAAGTAAAAATCTTTGTTCAATAAAAGGTTTTCCTGATAGAAGTGCATTTCTCTTCCCTCTCTTTCTTTTTTCCTTTTTTTTTTTTTTTCTTTGCTAAATCAAGCTAATTAATAAAGTTCAAGCTGATCTATAAACTTTACTTTGTAAGCATAAAAGTGGTCAATTTGACAATTGAATCAATGTTCTTGTAGGCAACTTTTAATATTCATAATATTCATAATATTATTAATATTATAACATTCACTCAGCCTAAAGCTTAGTTTGACTTGCATCAGCCTAGTAATTCCAAATGCTATGCTAAACTAGTATGTTATGTTTTCATTAATTATTTTCATTATATATATTATATATATAATGAAAATAATATATGTTATGTTTAGTATGTTATGTTTTCATTCATTATTTTCTTTATGTATATTTTCAAAGTACTCTGTACAGCTTCTTTGGAGACTTCTAAAAATTGTAGCCCAAGATCTTGACTTCCATACTTTTTGTATTTGTTTCAGAATAACTACAATGATCAAAATTTCAATTTTATGTTGCTGATTATTTAGTCACTGTTAATTGTTTTAGATTTCGTGCTCAACACAAGTTGTGGAGGGCAAAGTATAAAGAAAAATTATCAGTAGTTCCAGAGAATAAGAAACAATCTCGCTTAATCCCAAGCCCTGATATAGATCCTTCAATTGTTTTTTTCTGCAGATATGCATATGATTATCGTTTAGGGAGGATCTTAAAGAGTTAATTTCTGTTAGGTTAATATTTTTAGAATTAAAAAATTTACATCTATTAGTATAAAGTTGTTGTATGCAATTGACAAATTTTATGATATAAGCAATTAGATTTTTTTATATGTGTACGAATTATTCAAGTTATAAAACTTCTTGCAAAAAAAGTGAAAAGAAAACGTTCAGCGTGAAAGTTCTTTTGTAATTTTCCTATAAAACAATTATGAATCAACTTAAGGTGTGAATAAGTTACAGTGCTTCCAACGCAAAAAAAATCTCTCAATTGACAAAATAAAGTTAAAAATACATAAAACTTCTTTTTGTGAAGCCTATTTTATTAGGAGTTTTGCTGTATTTTTTATTTCTTTTATTTTTTAAGTTTCCTTGTTTTATTCTGCACGTTTATTAATTCCAAAGTTTGTTGTGCTTTATAATTTATTTGTATCAAAAATATTGCAATTTATGCAGAATAAATATTTATTAAAGAAAAATTTGTCTCTTCAAACATTTTTGTTAATTATATTTTTAATATTTTTTTTGCCCTGAGTTGGGTACTTTTTTTTTTCAAAGCAAAAGCTGTAAAATATCCTCTTTTCCTAAAAACCCCATATCCCCTTTGTTTTCATAGATATATATTATTTTAAATTCTTTAGCAGTTATAAATTTTATTACATCTTTACTTAAAGAAAAAAACTTTTTTTTATTTAAGTGAAGATTTTTTTGTTCTTACTGTATTTTTATACAGTTGTAAAAATCACAGGAAAATTTAAATGCTATGAGCATCAACAGGAATGTATATTTTAGTGGATTTATTGATAAAACTGTTTGTGGGGCAGATTTAGTTATTAAGGATGATTCAAGTTTACGTTCGTTACAAGCTCAGTCAGTACCAGAGCTATGTTGTGATGAACTTATGTTAGATGAGCTTGTTCTACCAACTATGCATTACATTTATTTCACCAAAAACCACTCATTGCTACAGTATGAGTTGAATTC